>NC_045740.1:32008250-32008830 GCF_008692095.1 Etheostoma spectabile | reverse complement strand
GACCAGTCTGCCATTATTATCATCTGGAATATCACTACATTAATATCGTCACACCTAATTTCCGGAGCGCGTCCTTTATGAACCTGAAGCTGAGACCACGGACACTGCGCTGCTCATCTCTACTTTTACAGAGAGAGTGGACACTGACGCGACTCGCAGGTCTGCCGGCAGCAGCGGCTAAAAAAAACCGGCATAGGCTACCGGGCAGCGGCTAACCGGGCACCTTGCAGGGTCACCAGGCAGCGGCCACCAGTCACCTTGCAGCGGTCACCTTGGCAGCGGTCAACAGGGCAGCGGTCACCAGGCAGCGGCCACCGGTCACCTTGCAGCGGTCACCTTGCAGCGGTCAACAGGCAGCGGCCACCGGTCACCTTGCAGCGGTCACCGGGCAGCGGCTACACACTACCTTCCCACCGGGAAAAGTCCCAGTACGCATCAGGGTGCCAGTGCAGCCATTTCTAACATCTAAACAGCTGTAGTAGGGTTTAAATCGAAACTCGCGACAACAATAGTGACAAGTAGGCTAATGCATTTTTAAAAAAATAAACAGAACACATGCAGAAGACAACGGAATAACTGT
>NC_045740.1:32008081-32008240 GCF_008692095.1 Etheostoma spectabile | reverse complement strand
TATTTGGGATCAGACGGCAGCTGATTGAACACGTGAGACTCCAGGCTGTTGGCCTGGCTGTTGGCCTGGCTGTTGACCCGGCTGTTGGCCTGCTCTGGACCAGGCTAGCCGCAAAGAATAAACCTCCATGGCTACTGGGCTGGGTTTAATTCAATCTGG
>NC_045740.1:32004716-32008071 GCF_008692095.1 Etheostoma spectabile | reverse complement strand
CCGAGTCAAAGCTAAATTCATCCAGGAAAACTTGAATATGTGGTTTAATCCCTTATCCTGGTTTTGTGCAACAGGCCCCAGGTGTGTGATTTGACATGCCAAATCACTATTGGTCAAAAGATGAATGACAGTCCAGCTGAGCAGTCAATGTCCCCCGATACCACAGCGGTGTCCCCCGATATCACAGCCGTGTCCCCCGATATCACAGCGGTGTCCCCCGATATCACAGCGGTGTCCCCCGATATAACAGCGGTGTCCGCTGATATCACAGCAGTGTCCGCTGATATCACAGCAGTGAGGAACTTCTCTAAACTCGATTTTAATTCAAAAAAAGAACTAATAGCAAGATGGACTCGAGGTCCCATGCGTTCGTGTTGCAGTGCAATACAGTGAGATTAAATGTGAAATGCTTTTTTTTCAATATATTATAAATTAATAGATGCAAAGTTACCAGTACAGTAAGGATCACTTAAGCTGTTTAGGGCCCTGACTTAATTAATTGAAGCTGCCACCCAAATTGCATTCAGATTGCGATTGACAAAGTGGTCCTTTCCCCCCAAATCTAAGAAACGGAACAAGCTGGAAACATAACACTGACAATCAGCGTATTAAAGTGTTAGTGACTGTGGCAATGTGAGCTCCTCATTCATTGATTGTTCACCCCATCTGTCCATTCCCACAACTGGAACCCAATGTAAAGTGTAGGATTTTTTTAAAACACAAGTTGCTGGTTGATTTGTGGGCTCTCTTTGTTTTGGACAGCACTGTACCAGACCCTCTTTCTACTAGTGTTTACATATGTGCCGCCTATCTCTCTCAGTTCAAAGGAGGAGAAGGTCACAGAGTCAGTCAACTAGTCACAAATTAAGTAACAAGTGCTGGAAATTCCTTTGAACTTACTTTAACTGCACTGTGTTGTATAAAATGTGCTGAAGTTTTAGTTTTAGGAGTTCTTTTGTAATCTATTTATGTTATTCAAACTTTTCCCCATCTAAAGTCCGTCACCTTGAAGGTCTTTCTGAAGATTTAACCCTCACATTTTCTAGTTGATAATATGTTTTCTCAATGATCCTCTTATGTCCAAAACAGAGAAAATCACAATGAATGTCAAAACTTTAATTTCGATATTTTTCATTCCATTGCAGTTCCATTACACTCTTATCCAAACATGCATGGGAAATAAAAAAGTTCTGAGAGCCACTGATGGAGAATGTGTGTACTTTATTTCTAGTGGCTTCAATCTTTTACCCTACACGCACAATGATGTCATCTGTCCATGGGTGGAATCCTTGACTTTTGTAGGTGCTTGATTCCCATATAGTCACTAAAATCACTTCCTTTCATAAGAAAGTTTCCGTGTGCTGTTTCTGTGTGATACTCTTAATAAGCTGAGTGATCTCAGCTTTTCTTTTAAAAGTTAATGCAGCACTATGTCCTGTAAGAAGAAAAGTCTGCTCAAGATCCAAGGCTCCTCAATAATGGCAAAGTGCAGAACACTGGTACCTTTAGTTTGCTGGACTAAAATAATTAATGCATATTCCAAACAACTTCTCCACCCTGTATATATCCTTCAGTCATGTATGTGAATTAATGTCCTCCTTGTATTTAGTTGTGTACTGGCAAGCCCAGATACCAATGACATTATGGGCACAGGCCCAGGGGCCCATGCGAAGTCTGGGTATTATCCATCAATAAAAACATTGTTTACAAAAAGTGAAGTCTCGTCATTGTGTGTTGTGTATGTCTGTTGGATGATAGGAGAAGGCCGCATGCACTGTGTAAGTGGCCAATGGTATAGGTAGTGTGTGGGCGGGTTTACTGATTCAAGATCAGTTTTCTAAGAACAATTTTGATGAATAAAAATTTGTAACAGATCCTCGGTCAGATTGGTTGTATCAGCGACTGAAAGTGGGAAAAGGAAGCGAATAAGAGCTTTTTTAAAAAATGTCCCAAATAAATAGTTTTTAAAAAGTGCCAAGAATGATGGGAGGAGGATGTCGAGCTAGCCAACGTTGCCTTCTACCAGCTAAGCTCAGCCCACAGCTAACAGGTAGTTAACGTTACCTTTGACAAATTTATTTTTTTTAAAGATTATTTTGATAGGACAGCGGTGTGAAAGGGAGAAAAGGAAGACATGCAGGAATCGCGGGTAAACTCTCGTCGAGGCATAAACCTCCAGTGACGTGCGTGATGCAGTAAAGGGTAGGCGCTTGAGTTATGAAATCGATTACCTCATTTATTGTTTAGGCTAATTCAAAACTTTACGCACAAGCGCGGCACACGTGGTCGATAGCAAGACATTTCCAATTAATCTTCATCAAATCAATCTAATGTAATTATATAACACTTTACAGCAACCAGCAGCTACGGTGCTTACCGAATGAGTAAAAGGACGTCATCCAATAGAAAGAGTGAACTAGAGAACGTAAATCAAAAGGTCCAAAGAAACAAAGAATGAAACGTGCCCACCACGCTACTTATAAAGCCTGATTCAACAGATATGTCTTGAGTTTGGACCTAAAAGAGAGCCCATCTGTAACATTGTTAGTATCGGGGGGGGGTAACTTGTTCCAGAGTCTCGGACCAACTCAAAAGCCTGACCCCCCCCCCCCCCCCCCACCGTTATACCTGGACCTTAGGACTTCTAACCAGCTGATTTGAAGACCGCATGACAGTGTGTTCCCGCAAAGTTAAGTTTCAGACAAATACTCTGGGTGACACATTCTCTCTCCTCTCCCTCTCTCTCTCTCTCACACACACACACACACACACACACACACATTAATGTCCAGCACAGAATGCAGTTATGAAACCATCTTTGTTCTAATTATTGCACAGCGCCCATTAGTTTGTCAGTCCCAGTCAGCAACAATGAAAACACACACTGCTCACTGAACCTGAAGGCAGGTGGCAGCAGCATCAGTTCATCACACTAAGCCCAAAATAGTTTCTGACTTACCAATCGTAGATTTGTACATAAAATCCATCCCGCTTTCTCGTGAAGGCGTCGATCCAGCGTTGTAAAACTCTCTTTACAGCGCTTTAGTTTGCATCGTCTCTGACTCGCGAGGGCTGAAGACGGCTGGCCCGGTCCGGTTCCGACTGGATGTTTTGATCCGTTTCAGGGTGGAAAATGTGCGAAGCTGTGTTGCCGGTATTATATGAGCTGACGTTTTCCTGCTTGTTAAAGCTGCGGGCAGGTTGCTCAGATCCAGGACCCCGTAGAGGTCCAGCCGCTCACTGTTAGCACGCCACATAGCCACAGCTTTTCTTCCATACCAGTCAGTTTGAAACGATGCACGAGTATTTGTCCCTTTGCTGCAGTAGTCCATTTAAGGCTCGTAGACCTCCATCT
>NC_045740.1:32004582-32004691 GCF_008692095.1 Etheostoma spectabile | reverse complement strand
ACCGGGCCAGCACGTCTTCCAGCCCTCGCCGAGTCAGAGACGATGCAAACTAAAGCGCTGTAAAGACGAGTTTTACAACGCTGAGATCGACGCCTTCACGAGAAAGCGT
>NC_045740.1:32004438-32004572 GCF_008692095.1 Etheostoma spectabile | reverse complement strand
TTATGTACAAATCTACCGATTGGTAAGTCAGAAACTATTTTGGGCTTAGTGTGATTGAACTGATGCTGCTAGCCACCTGCCTTCAGGTTCAGTTGAGCAGTGTGTGTTTTCATTGTTGCTGACTGGGACTGACA
>NC_045740.1:31972295-32004413 GCF_008692095.1 Etheostoma spectabile | reverse complement strand
TCGTGGCTCGTCCCTTTCGCTTGTTTTTTCTGCTTTTGTGGGCGCCCTCTTTCCTTGTGTCTGTCTGCTCTCTGGGTTTTGTCCCTTTTTTCTGCTGTTTGTATGGGTGGCTCTCCCTGTTCTTCTCTTTTCCAGCCATCTCGTCGAGTTTTTCGCCCTCTCTCGTGTCGTCTGCTGATGTTTTTCGCCCTGTACTCGCTGCTCTGCTACCTTTGGTCTCTGGTCTCGCTCCTCCGTTCCTCTTGTCTCCATCGCTCTGCTCTTGCTTTGTGTCTGTCTGTATTGTTCTCTGTGCTGCTCTCTCTTCTCGTCTTTCTGTTGGTTGGTCACATCTGTTTCTCCCTATCGGTTTTCTCTCCGTCCTAGTGTCTTTTTCCCTCGTCTTTTTCCATTCCGGTGTGTATCTGACTGTCTGTCTGTCTTGTCTGTGTCTCTCTCTCATTCGTTTTGCGTCTATCTCTCTCTGTGCTCTCTCTCCTTCTATGTGGGTTCTTGTGGTCTACCGCTATGTCTGTCTTGCTATCATTGTCTATCTCTCTGTGCCCCCGCTCGCTCTCTCCCGTGTCCCTGCCTTTGTCCACTCTTCGGTCTTTTCTCCCTGGTCCCTCGCTTGACACCTGTCTCCGACTTTTTTCTGGACTTCTTCCTGTGGCCCTCTGTCTGTGCCTTTCCTTGAAGCTTTCTCTCTTTCATTGTTTCACTCGAGCCTTCTCCTAGACTCAGCCATCCTTTTTCAACCCTTACTTCCTCTTGCATTCTGTCCGTGTCCTCTGTCCCTCTTCGTCTAGTCTTTTTCTTGGCGTTTGCCTCGTTTTCTGTTTCTTGTCATCTCTTCCCCTCTTGCCTTTTGTCTCCCTTCTTTTCTCCGTTTTAATTTCCTGCCTGTCTCCGTGCCCTTTCGTATGTCCCGTTGTCATTGTCTGCCCCAGTGTTTCTTGGTTCCTCGATTTCTTTGCTCCTCGCTCCTTCGTCTCCTCGCCCCTTCGTCTATGCCTCCCTTTTTACACTGTGTTCTCCCAGTTTGGTTCCCTCCTATCATCCTCTCTCGCTCCCTCTTCCGCTCCCTCTCCGCTCCATCCTTCGCCCTCTCCGCATCCAGTCCCTCTCTTGCTCCTCAGTTCCAGTGTTCCTCTTCACAGTCCCCTCTCCAGTCCCTCTTCCAGTCACTCTCTTGCTCTCTCCTCCCGACTCTCTCGCTTCCGTGTGGTTCCCTGCCTGTTCTTTCTGGTTCCTTCGGTCGTGTCCCCGTACTTGAATTCCCTACTCCTTGGTCCTGTCTTAGTGCTCATTGGTTCTTGGTTCCCGGTTTGTACCTTTGTTCCCTGCATTTCTTCTTTCTGTGCTCCCTTGTTCATGCTCTGGCTCCTTTGTGCCTGTGTCCCTGCTCCTTGGTCCCAGTCTCTCGCCCCTCTCTTGTTTATTTCTGGCCTCCTTGCCTCTCCTCTTTTGTCCCATGTGCCTCCGTTCCCTGGGCCTTGCTCATGTTCTTCTGTCCCTAGTGCCTTTTGCCCCCGCTTCCCTGTGTCCTAGGTCCCCTGGCCCTCGGTCCCCCTCTCTAGTCTGTGGTTCGCCCTTTGGGTTGTTTTGTGTCCGTTTTGGGTTTTTATTTGACATCTGGATCTGTCTTTGGGGGGGGGTACTGTTGTGGTTTTGGGGTTTGGTTGGGTTGTTTTCCGTTTCTGCTCCCTGTGAATGTCTCAGTGTTTTCAGCAGGTCCTGTGTGCTGTGTCCTGTTCCGTCCCCGGTAAGCGTCTGTGTGTTTCACTTCCCTGTTTTATGTGAAGTCGGCGCTGTCTTGTCTTATCTAGTCTAGCTTTACTTTGTTGTGTCTGATTGCCCTGCCCTGCCTAATGTGATTCACCTGATGTCTCCACCTGTGTCCTCATTACCTAATTACCTCTTGTATTAACCCCAGTGTTCTCTGCTTCTTGGTGGATCATTGTTGTATTTTCAGTCTGGCTGTGCCACATGTCTGCGTTGGATGCCTCCTGCTCTTCCCGTGAGTTTTTCCCCGTGTAGTCTCCTGTTTTTTGCATTTCCCCTGCTCCTCTGCCTGTCCTGTTTGTGGATTTCGGTTGGATTTTCCCTCGACCTTGGTGTCTCTTGTGGATTGTTTTTTGTAAAGACTGCAATAAAGCCTTGTTTGCCTGCTCCTGCCTCCCTCTTCTCTCCGCATTGGGTCCTCACCTCATCACCCCATCACAAACGTCACACGGCCGGACACGAGCCGTGGTCTCTGGGGGACATGCAAACACAATGGGGCGGTTGTTAGGACAAGAACAACAGGGAAATGAAACGCAACAACGAGGAGACGATCCCCGGTCTCCGAGGTGAAAGTCCTGTGTGGTTTGTCTTTGTAAATAAATTGAAGATAAGTACCAAATGTGTGCTTCCATCCATCCTCTTCATCCTCTTTCTGGTATCGGGTTGCGGGGGCAGCGCTCCATTAGGGGACCCCAAACCTCACTTTCCCGAGCTCCGACTGGGGATCCCGAGGTGTTCCCAGGCCAGGTGGGAGATATAATCTCGCCACCTAGCTGGGTCTTCCCTAAGGCCTCTCCCGGCTGGAGTCCCACTAGTCTGGATCTTCCCGAGGCTCCTACCAGCTGGACGTGCCTGGAAACTTCCCAGGGAGGCGCCCAGGAGGCATCCTACTAGATACCCAAACCCCTCAATCGCCTTCAACGCGAAGGAGCAGTGGCTTACTCCGAAATCCTCTCGGATGACTGAGCTTCTCACCTAACCTAAGGGAGACGCCGGCCCCCCTCCTGAGGAAACCCCTGTTGGCCGCTGTATCCTGGATCTCATTCTTTTGGCATGACTGTGAAATGAGTGTGTTAGCAAAGCTATTCTGTTTTTTCATTAACAATTTTTATTAAAAACTCTACAAATCAGCAAAGCTTCTTAAAACTTCACGATAGAAATAGAAGGTAGTCTAGGGTTTTAATATGAAACTGAATCCCGGAATATTAGCTAAGCATACTGTAGACTGACCGTTTAATCTAACCAGCAAGTAGACTGCAGCTGGCCCAAAGAAAAGCAGCCTCTTGGGTAAATAAAATTTACGAGTTGGGCTGCTACTTATAAAAAAAAAAATAATCCAATTATTTTTGTCAAAACGTCTGGAAAGATGCTGCATTTACTGAACTTAAAAAACAGTAAAACAGATAAACAACAACATTGACATTTGTTTATTCATAATATACATTGAAGATTCATACAACCAAACTAATATTCTGCAATACAAATATGAGTGTACTAATTAGTCAGATTTGCACTCTAATATTTCTAATTATTCTAGAGTAATGCTTGTTCTAATTGACGTTAAAGGCCAGAGTGAGGCTGTATCTTCACTGCTGCCTTCACTTCCTCTTTGTGAACTCCAAATATGGATCAATGCTGTGTGTTTTGGTCAAAAATAGCAATCATTAGAATCATCAAAACTCTAGCCCCCCCAGTAAGAGCGTGCGCCCCACGTAGGCTGAGTCCTGCAGCGCCCCAGCTTCGAATCCACAATGTTTTAAATAGAAGAACATGCTGATCAGGCAAACATCAGATATTAAATTAATGAACCCAAACAACAGCCATCTGGTAACAAGTTTTTTATTCGTTTCATGTTAGTGAACTAAATATTTCCCAGCCATGTTTATATATCTCATACTATATCTGTGTCATTTTGAAATGAGGAGCTATGTCCAGCCAGGTGGAGATAATTAGGATGAACAGGTGAAGCTATGTCCAGCCAGGTGTAGATAACCAGGATGAACAGGTGGACTTATGTCCAGCCAGGTGGAGTTAAACTGGGGATAAGTGCACGTTCAACGGCTTTCTAAATAGACCCGGTTTGATCACAGATTTACTGATGCAGAGATAGAGAAGACGCATGCGCCATTGTTTACCCAATGAGCAGTGAGCTTCTAATGGAAAGTAACCGAGGAGGTGAAGATTAATATGCAGATAGGGAAATACGGTCTTATAAACGGAGAGAAAAAGCCCAACATAGCGGACCCGACTGAAATGGTATGGATGTAAAAAATCTACATAGCCTCTAGTCACTCCACATTTTTACAGAGCTGTAGGCTACACTGTGTTTAATGCTTTAAATATGCTAGTTTCAGTGTTCTGTTTTTATGTGATAAATGTGCTGGTTTACTGTAAAGTGTCTTTGACTAGCCTATACGTAAAGCACAGTATAAATACAATGTATATATTTAGCCTTTGCCTTAAAAGTGAGCAGAGGGAATAATGTTTCTCGGGAAATGTACTACGGACTATAGGCTTAATGTCAAAACCCTTATTCACAACGTGAGAACATGTTGCAACGATATGCACACCATTCTATAAGCTATATCTAATTCTTTGTACAATTAATGTTCATACAGAACAATCAGAAAGGGACAACAACTAGAAAAAAGAAGTAAGTGACTTCAATACACGCTGTGAGATATGTAAAACAATATCATGTTTTTTATTCATCTGACAAGTGACCGCACCAAAATAAAAAGATTAAGATGCATTGTGGTGTTCCGGTGTGATGAATGATAACTCCACTACATACGTAGCCTACGATTTTTAGGCCAGTTATGGTCCAGGTAAGACTAATGGGAAGGTTATGAAACCGTAAGCTATAATAAAAAACATTAGGCCTGCATATAAGAAGTAACACTAACTGTCCTTTAGAGAAGGACAAGCAACAAGAAAAGTAAATCATGAATGTATTGGTTCTGACCAGTCTGCCATATTATCATTGGAATATCACTACATTAATATCGTCAACCTAATTTCCGGAGGCGTCCTTATGAACCTGAAGCTGAGACCACGGACAACTGCGCTGCTCATCTTACTTTTACAGAGAGAGTGACACTGACGCGACTCGCAGGTCTGCCGGCAGGCAGCGGCTACCGGGGGCGGCTACCGGCAGGGCTAACCGGCACTTGCAGCGGTCACCAGGCAGCGGCCACCAGTCACCTTGCAGCGGTCACCTTGCAGCGGTCAACAGGGCGGTCAACAGGCAGCGGCCACCAGTCACCTTGCAGCGGTCACCTTGCAGCGGTCACCTTGCAGGGTCCACAGGCCAGCGGCCACACGGTCACCTTGCAGCGGTCACCTGCAGCGGTCACCAGGAGCGGCCACCGGTCACCTTGCAGCGGCACCTTGCAGCGGTCAACAGGCAGCGGCCACCGGTCACCTGCAGCGGTCACCGGGCAGCGGCTACACAACTACCTCCCACGGGAAAAGTCCCAGTACGCATCAGGGTGCCAGTGCAGCCATTTCTAACATCTAAACAGCTGTAGGAGGGTTTAAATCGAAACTCGCGACAACAATAGTGACAAGTGGCTAATGCTTTTAAAAAAATAACAGAAACACATGCAGAAGACAACGGAATAACTGTTAAAACACGTTTATTTGGGATCAGACGGCAGCTGATTGAACACGTGAGACTCCAGGCTGTTGGCCTGGCGTGGCCTGGCTGGACCCGGTGGTGGCCTGCTCTGGACAGGCTAGCCGCAAAGAATAAACCTCCATGGCTACTGGGCTGGGTTTAATTCAATCTGGTTTCGTGCAACCGAGTCAAAGCTAAATTCATCCAGGAAAACTTGAATATGTGGTTTAATCCCTTATCCTGGTTTTGTGCAAAGGCCAGGGTGTGTGATTTGACATGCCAAATCACTATTGGTCAAAAGATGAATGACAGTCCGTGAGCAGTCAATGTCCCCCGATAACACAGCGGTGTCCCCCGATATCACAGCCGTTCCCGAATCACAGCGGTGTCCCGATACACAGCGGTGTCCCCCGATATAACAGCGGTGTCCGCTGATATACAGCAGTGTCCGCTGATATCACAGCAGTGAGGAACTTTCTAAACTCGATTTAATTCAAAAAAGAACTAATAGCAAGATGGAGGTCTACGCAGCTTAAATGGACTACTGCAGCAAAAGGGACAAATACTCGTCGCATCGTTTCAAACTGACTGGTATGGAAGAAAAGCTGTGGCTATGTGGCCGTGTAACAGTGAGCGGTGGACCTCTACGGGGTCCTGGATCGAGCAACTGCCCGCAGCTTTAACCAAGCAGGAAAAAACGTCCGTCATTAATACCGGCAACTACAGCTTCGCACATTTTACCCTGAAACGGATCAAAACATCCAGTCGGAACCGGACCGGGCCAGCACGTCTTCCAGCCCTCGCGAGTCAGAGACGATGCAAACTAAAGCGCTGTAAAGACGAGTTTTACAACGCTGAGATCGAGCCTTCACGAGAAAGCGTCGGAGGATTTTATTACAAATCTACCGATTGGTAAGTCAGAAACTATTTTGGGCTTAGTGTGATTGAACTGATGCTGCTAGCCACCTGCCTTCAGGTTCAGTTGAGCAGTGTGTGTTTTCATTGTTGCTGACTGGGACTGACAAACATAATTGGCCGCTGTGCAATAATTAGAACAAAGATGGTTTCATAACTTGCATTCTGATGCTGGACATTAACGTGTGTGTGTGTGTGTGGTGTGTGTGAGAGAGAGAGAGAGCGAGAGAGAGAGAGAATGTGTCACCCAGAGTATTTGTCTGAAATCTTAACTTTGGGGAACACACTGTCATTGCGGTCTTCAAATCAGTGGTTTTAGAAGTCTAAGGTCCAGGATAAACGGTGGGGGGGGGGGGGGGTCCGGCTTTTGCAGTTGGTCCCCGAGACTTGGAACAAGTTACCCCCCCCCCGATATAACACTGTTACAGATGTGGTCTTTTAGGTCCAAACTCAAGACATATCTGTTGAATCAGGCTTTTAATACGTAGTGTGGTGGGACAGTTTCATTCTTTGTTTTTTGAGACCTTTTCTGATTTATGTTCTATGTTCACTCTTCTATTGACGTCATTATACTCATTCTGTTAAGCACCGTAGTGCTGGTGGCTGTAAAGTGTTATATAATTACATTAGATTGATTTTTGATTGATAGATTAATTGGAAATGTTTGCTATCGACCACGGTGCCGCTGCCGCGCTTGTGCGTAACGTTTTGATTATTAGCCTAAACAATAAATGAGGTAATCTGCATTTCATAACTCAGAGCCTACCCTTTTACTGACATCACCGCACGTCACTGGAGGTTTATGCCTCGACGCAGAGTTTACACGACGATTTCCTGCATGTCTTCCCCTTTCTCTCCCCTTTCACACCTAGCTGTCCTATCAAAAATTAATCTTTAAAAAAAATAACTTTGTCAAAGGTAACGTTAACTACCTGTTAGCTGTGGCTGAGCTTAGCTGGTAGAAGGCTAACGTTGGCTAGCTCCTCGACATCCTCCTCTTCATCATTCTTGGCACTTTTTAAAAAAACTATTTATTTGCGGGACATTTTTTTAAAACAGCCTCTTCATTCGCTTCCTTTTCCACACTTTCAGTCGCTGATACAACCAATCTGACCGAGGATCTGTTACAAATTCTTTTCATTCATTCAAACTTGTTCTTAGAAAACTGATCTTGAATCAGTAAACCCGCCCACCCACCTACCTATACCATTGGCCAATCTACACAGTGCATGCGGCCTTCTCCCTATCATCCAACAGACATACACAACACACAATGACGAGACTTCACTTTTTGTAAACAACTTGTTTTTATTCTGATTGGATAATTACCCCGACTTCGCATGGGCCCCTGGGCCTGTGCCCATAATGCTCATTGGGTAATCTGGGCTTGCCAGTACACAACTAAATACAAGGAGACATTAATTCACATCACATGACTGAAGGATATATACAGGGTGAGAAAGTTGTTTGGAATATGCATTAATTATTTTAGTCTCCATGCAAACTAAAGGTACCAGTGTTTTTTCTCTGCACTTTGCCATTATTGAGGCAGCCTTGGATCTCTGAGCAGACTTTTCTTCTTACAGGAACTAGTGCTCATGCACTTAACTTTTAAAAGAAAAGCTGATGATTCACTCAGCCTTTATTTAAGAGTATCACACAGAAACAGCACACTGGAAACTTTCTTATGAAAGGAAGTGATTTTTAAGTGACTATACTGGGAATCAAGCACCTACAAAAGTCAAGGATTTCCACCCATGGAACATGACATCATTTGTGCGTAGGTGTAAAAAAGATTGAAGCCACTAGAAATAAAGTACACTCACATTCTCCATCAGTGTCTCTCAGAACTTTTTTATTTCCCATGCATAGTTTGGATAAGAGTGTAATGGAACTGCAATGGAATGAAAAATATCGAAATTAAAGTTTTGACATTCATTGTGATTTTCTCTGTTTTGGACATAAGAGGAATCATTGAGAAAACATATTATCAACTAGAAAATGTGAGGGTTCAAATCTTTCAGAAAGACCTTCAAGGTGACGGACTTTAGATGGGGAAAAGTTCTGAATAACATAAATAGATTACAAAAGAATCCCTAAAACTAAAACATTCAGCACATTTTATACAACACAGTGCAGTTAAAGTAAGTTCAAAGGAAAATTTCCAGCACTTGGTTACTTAATTTGTGACTAGTTGACATGACTCTGTGACTTTCTTCTCCTTTTGAACTGAGAGAGATAGGCCGGCACTATTGTAAACACTTAGTAGAAAGACGGGTCTGGTACAGTGCTGCTCCAAACCAAAAGAGAGCCCACAAATCAACCAGCAACTTTGAATTATGTTTAAAAAAATCCTACACTTTTACATTTGGGTTCCAGTTGTGGGAATGGACAGATGGGGTGAACAATCAATGAATGAGGAGCTCACATTGCCACAGTCACTATAACACTTTAATACGCTGATATGTCAGTGTTATGTTTCCAGCTTGTTCCGTTTCTTAGAATTTGGGGGAGGAAAAGGACTACATTTGTTACAAATTCAGCATCTGAATGCAATATTGGCTGTTGGCAGCTTCAATTAAAATTAAGTCAGGGCCCTAAACAGCTTAAGATGATCCTTACTGTACATTGGTAACTTTGCATCATATTAATATTAATAATTAATAATTGAAAAAAAAGCATTTCACAGTTCTAACTAACACTGTATTGCAACTGCAACAGCAGCATGGGAACATAGCGTCCACCTATGTGTGCATGAGTGAGAGAGCAATAACATAAGAGTGGAAAGGCATAGTCTCTCTCTTACACACATCGAGTGGGTATTACATACATGCTAACTCTAGCTACTGTGTGAGGTGTTGTACTAAGATGTGACTATTCCCTGCTATGCCTTCATTACCGGACAGAAACACAATAATTTAAAGGAAAAATAACATCTTTAAGATGTGTATTAGACACCAAAGCATTTTTTGTGTTTTTGTATTCCTTAGTTTATGTATGAAATGGCAGTGTGCAACAAATAATGTTAAGCGGAGTGTCCGTGATGGTCATACTTTGCATTATATGGAGAAAGATAAACCAAGATTTGGATTGTGTTACCTAAATGTGAAGGCTAGCCTACACTGGCCTCAAAACTCAAAAAGCGCTCCCTTTAACGTTCTCATGTGAAAAGCTGTAAGTGAGGAAACTGTTCTAAACTAATTATGTTGCTCATCAGCAAGGTACAAGAGGGGATAAAAATGAACAGTGCTGGTTTTTCAGACCTCACCATCAATTAAAGACTACATGAAGAGATAAACCAATTGTGACACAATGTATCACAAAATGCAAACGTAATAAAGTTCAGTGTGATCTCAGTGATTACTGTAAGAAGATATTATATATCTACACTTAGAAAATACACTTCAACACACCCAGTTCCTTCCAACAGTATGAAAAATATACAAATAAAAAACACAAGTACTCTCAGACACCAGGTAGGTAGTTTTCTGTTGACATGAAATCAGTGAGGACTAAAAGATAAATATTTCACTTTTTTTTTCTCCCTTGCATTTTAAAGAGAAAATAAAAATTTGTGTATATGAAAGAAAAGAAGAAAAAAACTGTCCATTTTGAAATATTATCCTTCAGTAATTAGTAACATTGATACCACATATTTGTTTTTCAGTTAAAAACGCTTTAGTTTCTCTAGTAAGCAAAAAAGAGCCAGTGTTGAAACCAAAAGCATTATAGAATTCTTTTTTTCAGACATCATACACTATGCACAGATAATAAAAACATTAACAATGATCAAGTCTTTTCCACACAAGAGAAACGATTCCTCTGTTTAGGTCTGGAACATTAAGAGCTCAGGAGAAGACTGGAGATTCATCATAATCATCATCATCATCATCATCAGCCTGTATTATCAGCAGTCAGAAATGCCTCCAACAGTCAGAATCTAGGTACTGACAGTTCTACAATGAGACAGAAAAGAGACAGAAACGTTTTAATGCCCTCATGATGCAACATACTGGGAGGCCTGGGAGTGGTAGATGAAGTTGAATTGGGGACTGGGGTAAGGAAGCCAAAGAGTGATCTAGGGGACAAGGGCACACAAGTGTGTGCAGGTAGCATCCGTCTCAGCTCTTAGTGTACTACAAACTTTGACCCATTAGAGGAGAAACATGAGTTAATGTATGTTAGTAACACCACCTGCAATTCTGCTCTGGAGCAGTTGGGCATCAGGCCCTGCCAGGTGAGTAACAGTCATTCATTGTCATTCATGGCCATGCCAGCTGAGAGTCATATTGGCGACGAAAAGCCTCCACTGAAGAAGTGAAATGCTCAGCTCACTTGACATGTTCAGCACTGTGGGAGGAGCAGTAGTATTTTTTATGAGCAATGAATGTGGAGAGGCTGCTGAACTTGATATTGCAGAGGCGACAGAAGCGAGAGTTACCATTCAGGACAGGGGAGATTACTGTGGTTTTAGGGCTGGGGATTGGGGCAGGCTGGGGTGTGGAGGCTATGATCGGGACAGCCTTGTCTGGAAGATGGGAGGAACCCACCACCTCCTTCAGGATCTCAGGCACAGGTGATAAAGTCAGAGAGGCAGCCCTTGGGGGAGACACCGGAAGAGGTGAACAGGCCGAAGGTGACCCAACCCCACCCGAAGGGCTGCCGTTGACCGGTGGGGAGACAGGAGAAGTTGTACCACTCCTTGTCTGCCCGTTGATGGGGTCTCTGTGAGCACGAGAGACCAGTCTGGGCTGGCTGGTCGAGGTGGTGGAGGTGTTTGCAGCAGGTCCATCCCTGGGACTAAGGCTGGGGCTGCGACTGACTGCAATGCCTGGCTGGGGTGGCTGAATGGTTACAACCAGACCGTGGGTAGTCTTGAAGTGCTCCATCAGGTCACTGGTGATGAGCCTGTTAGGGCAGTATGGGCAGACCACCTGAGAGGAACCAGCGCATACACCTTTGGCCCCAGCTACTGGGGTGGCTGCAAGTGTGGGAGTTGTATTGGGACAAGATGTGGCATCAGAGGCCGGTAAGGCAGAAGGGTGAGAACTGGATGATGTGCCTTGAGCCTGAGCAACCCACTCGGCCGGTAGCGCTTTAGCCTCCATAGGGTGCAAAAGCTCAGGGCGCTCCTGCTGAGGCTTGCTTTTGGGAGAGGTGGAGGCCGATCTCTTGAGCCTGTGAAGCTGCTCTAAGGTGTGGGGCTGGAGGGTGGTGGCAGGGCAATAGTAGGTTTTATGAGCCAGGTAGTTCTCAATGCTGTTGAAGCTGATACTGCAAGCGGTGCACTTGTGGTAGTCAGTAAGAGGCAGGGCAGGGAGAATACTGCTACTGCTACTGCTGTGCCGTGAAACCTCTCTCAGACGGGGCCTCTTGCTGAGGTCAATTGGGCCATCTCCTTCAGAGCTGGAGCTGGCAGCCCCGCTGGGAGAAACTTCTTGCTTCACTGCCAAGCCCAGAACAGAAGGGGATGGCGCAGAAGCAGCAGCAGCAGTGGCTGCAGCAGCAGCAGCCGCAACAGCAGCGGCATTGGCTAAGGCTTCAGTTCTGGCCATGTGAATCTCGTACATCTTCTTCCTCTTGCGTGTGCGGATGGGCTGGGGAAGGAAGGCTGCTGTGGTGGTTGCCTTGGCCATGTGTACAGCTCGGTGGTTGGATGGGTCATGGCGTGACGCACAGTAGAAGCGTTTGTGAACAGTGTAGTTTTCATGACGACTGAAGCGAATGTTGCAGGCCACGCAGAAGGTTCTATTGGGATCGTCTTCTTGGTCCTCTGCTGATCCACTAGCAGGACTTTGGCTACCTTCACTTGCTCTTCCTCCTCCACCTCCACCTCCACCTCCTACACCTTCCCCTTCAGAAGAAGATGATATGCCCTCTTTCGCCACCGGGTTTTCAGTCTTCATCTCCACCATCTTCTTGGATTCTGTTACTCCACTTCCTGCAGAGGGTTCAGAGTCAGTAGGAGAAGCAGAGGCGGCTCTACTTGCTCCTCCACCCTGAGGAGATGCAGACGAGCCATGTGCCCCACTGGAAGGCATTGTGGCTGGGGCTGCATCCCTTGTCGATCCAGGGCCTGAAGCTGAGGTGGCACTCTCTCCATGGTGTCTACTGGAGCAGTACAGCCTCTTATGTGCATAGAAGTTGTTAATGTTGTTGAAGGTGATATCACACTCAAAGCAGGTGGCTCCTTTATGAGGGGGAGTGGCTGCGGGTGTAGGTGCAGTCGGTCCAGAGGAGAAGAAGGCTGCAGGGTTGTTCTGAGGAACTGCCTGACCCTGTTTCAGACGGCTGTGGACCATCTCTGACATTTTAGCCAGTATCTCCGAGGCCTGAGGCAAAATGGCTGCCTCAGGATTAAACATGTACTGAGGCAAGAACATTGCTCCTCCAGGAAGAACTGACCCTGTGCCTCCCAAATGTGCAGGGCTAGAACCAGGGGTGGGACTAGTTGGTTCTGGCTTCACAGATGTGGTGGCTGGACTCTTTGGAGAGGTTAATGTCTGGCAGGAAGATGTGGTAATTTGCTCCTCCTTTGTCGTCCTTTTTGCTTCTTGATCTCCCTCCTTTTCACAAAGCTCCTGTACCTCCCCATCCTCCTTTAACTCCATTTGCTCCTCTTCTGTCTCGGAGTCTGAATGAGGCTCCTCTTTGATCTTTAGGTCAGTGGTTGTGGCATTAAGAGGACTGCAGTCTCGAGGTGTGGCTGAGCCGCCGTTTGCACCAGGGCTGGATGAGTCTGGCAAAGGGACACAGGCTAGGGGCTCCCTTTCCTGGGGAGACAGCTGTAGCTGGGGGTGGTCAACAGATGATGGCGTACTTTGGCGAGGGGTGGGACTCCTTTCAGCTGGGACCCTAACCTCTAGGTGAGTTCGCACATGCTGCTGAAGCTGGGCAGGGGAGTCAGAGTTGTGACCACACACTTGACACTTCAGCACAACACCCGAGTCTCCTGGACTGAGACCTGAAGAAGAAAGTCAAAATTAGTGACCTATAACAGTAGCTTACATTCGAATGGTTTGGTAATGGAAATATTCAAGTTTGGTCAAGATTAAGTTGATCGACAAAATTGATAATCTTGAAAATCAGCTGACATAATGATGAAATGTGTTACCAGTTGAAAGGGGCAGCTTTGGAAGTCCAGGCCCAGGGGAGTAGACCTCACTGTGAGATCCAGGCTGGCAAACCATGTGGCTGGTGACCAGATGGCTGTAGAGGATGTCCCTTGTGGTGGAGACAAAGCCGCAGCCATGACACACCCCGTTCAGAGTGTCCGTGTGGACCTTAAGGTGGCGCTCACAGTTTGCTTTTGTAGTAAAGGCTGACAGACAGATGAGACAGACAAATGGACGCTCACCTGTGGAAGGACCAAGAGGGACAATAAGTTAGAGGGTCAAAGAGTGAGCTCATCTACCAAACAGTCAAATGAACTGGTTGATGAAGGCACACTAGTCAAGTAACGAGGTAGATCTCAATGTTTTGATCCTTTGTCTGTTTGGCATAAATATACAGTAAGTCTTGCTCTCACCACTGTGGGTGCGCATGTGGATCTCTAATGAGCTGGCACTAGGGCAGCTCTTGTTGCACTGTGGAAAGGGGCAGATGCGTTCATTGGGATAAGACTCCTTGGGCTTGTCTTGTGGCGGGGACGAGGCTGCGGCTGGCTGCTTCTGACGGCTAGCGCAGTAGTACATAAGGTGAGCCTGCAGGTTCCTCTCACTTCGGTACCAGATTCCACAGTCCTTGCATGGGAAAATGTCCTCTGATGGACAGCAGAACATACATTTAGAGTTAGTTGAATGAAAAGAAACCCAAATTTGTATGGTTTAAGCAACTTGATGAAAAGCACCACTGATCAAACACAGACATGTTTTGGTGTGGATGTTCAACTCCAAGTATATAAAAATGTTGTTCTAATTTTAATCCACTAGTATTTACCTATACCCTTATTCTGAAGATGTTAATATACATAAAGTATGTGCATTTATCACATGAACAACATTTCAGAAGTCATTCTAGAGCTCTAATAGAAAAATAGAAACATAAGCACACCCACAAACACTCCATTGCTATGAGTATCCAAGGCAACAGGAAACTAATTATCATATCTTATCATCTGGGTTATTTTTTAAAACATTACAATTATTTGCTGCAGTGTTACCAGATACCAGATCTAGGAATGAGTAATGATCTAGCATGATTACCAATGGCCACGCCATGTGTGTGTTTATGCATCAGCTACAGACCTCAGCAGATCACATTTACAAATGAAAATGTATTGAGTGGCTCTGACAGGAGAGTTAAAGAACTGCAACCCCATCTTGTGGCCAAAGAGATCAGTGCAACTGACAAATGCTGAATAACAGTAGATGGTTGCAGCTTATATTGCAGTGATCAGAATAACAATGCTTGAATAGAAGACGTAAAGGCTGACAAGAAGAAAAATGTGTAGTATAAACGATTAGAAGGAGATGCCGTTTTTGATGTAATACTTTATGGGCCATATCCCATACGCCTTGTACCTTGCAAAAACACATTCCTAAGGAATTATCTTGAGCTTGAGGGAGCTGCTAACAGATAAATAATATATACTGTATGTTCAAGCCTTAAATACAACACTCACTATTGACAACAGCAGTAGCCAAGATGGCCGCCATGCCAGCTTGCTGTGGGAGGAGCTGGATTTCTGAGCGCAGTGCCGGCGGGTACAGTGACTCCTCCTTCACCACAGCTTGTTTCTGGGTGACAAAGCTGAGTGGAGGAGAAAGATGGGGGGAGGAGGAGGAGGATCCTGGAGGACGCAACAGGGAAGCCAGGAGCCTTTCACCAGCCCCAAGTTCTCTGGTTACTTTACAGAACAACTCCTCACCTGAAAACACACAAGCTTGAGTCACATTAGGAAACAGACAAGGCACATCCCTAGTTTGGTAAGATATGGTAACAGTTCACTTTTTATTTTCATATGACCAATACAAAATAGGATTAAAGGTGTTTGGGAGAAGGAATTAACAGTGACCATTTTTGAGAAGACATGGGAGGATATTTGGAGTTACGCGAAAAAGTAATCCAGTTAAAAATAATCCATAAAGTGTATATATCTCCTAATCGCAGGCATTCTTTCAATCCACCACTTTCTCCTCTGTGTCTTAAATGTAAAACAGAAATAGGTACCATACGTCACTGCTTATGGTCTTGACATACATTACAGAAATATTGGTCTGACATATTAGATGAATTATAAATAACATTTGGAAAAGATTTAGAAATGGATCCATTAACTCTGATTTTGGGCCTTCCAAGTACCTGCTACAAGTGGCAACAGGTTATATAACATTCTTAGTTTTGCTGAAAAGAAATATATCATCACAGTGGATCTCTTAAGGGTTGGTTTAAGGTTATATAGGAATTGATTCCTCTTGAATATTTAACAAATATTAAACATCACAAAGCGGACCAGGTTTGTTTTACAAGGTCTGGCAGCCTAGTACCTGACAATTATTTGATAATTATGCAAGGAATACCCTGAACTTAGGCTCTTGTGACCTGTGATGTAACTTACATTTTTTTTTATTTAACCTTTTTTTATTCAAGGAAGTTTCACTGAGAGGCAGCCTCTCTTTGCAGGAACGCCCTGATCCCATTCCCACAGGTCCACATTGATACCTGAAGATGCCCAGTAAACCCCAGTCAGATCTGCTGCCACTGAGCAGCTCCACTGGAGCTGTCGGAGGATAAGGGCCTTGCTCAAGGGCACCTCAGTGGTGGTAATGAGGAAGAGACAAGCGCTGCTCTTTCACTTTCCCCACCCAGATTTTATCCTGTTGGTCTGGGGATTGAACAAATATATCTCGGTTGACATATACTGTATTTTGTGTTTGTTTTGTTTTTGCTTGTTAGTATTGTTTATATCTTTGCTTGGTGTCATTATTATTGTTCTTGTGTAAAAAAAAATACATACACAAATACAAAACCAATACATATTGTAAAAAAAATAATTCTGGTTGCAGAGAGAGTGGAGACATTTTGAACTGTAGTAGCAGGAAACGCAAATATGGAACTAATGTTGATGATGACTTCATCACATTCCAGTGTCCCAGTTAGTCCACATGAGCAAAGCCCTGGAACCGACACACCTGAATGGAATGAAGCTATCATTGGGGATTATCAGCCCTGTGCTTTCTTGACAGAATGTCTGCCCTGAAAATGGACTATTCAAAAGATGGTGCCTGGTTGGGAATGAGGGTAGAACTAGCAGGACAGCTGGTAACATTTAACATTAACCCCCATATTTTGCATTTATAATCAGTACATAAACATTTAATGAATGTTTATAACATACTACAATGTAGCTGTAAGCAGATATAAGAACATTTAGGTGTTTATTGATGTAAAAGTAAAGTTGTCAACTTCTACTATGAAGACATGTTATGTTATTACAACTGTTTTTTAATATATTATCATTCATAATCACCAGCCTACAATTATGGGTGCCTATACTTGTTGATATTTATTTCTGAATACAGATACATTGTAGTGTGCTATAAACCATTTAATTAAATGTATATTTACTCCTTATAAATGCTACATATGAGGAGTTAAAGTAAACTGCTTGAATTTGTTGATGAAAACCATGTGGAGCAATACATAATAATATTGAGGAGGTGATGCATTGTGATGCATTGTGATATTGAATCGATTTTAATTGTTGACAAGACAATCAAATTGAATCGTGAGACCAGTGAAGATTCACACCCCTAGAATAAACATCACAAAGAGCCAAATACAGGTGGACATGGTGCTTGAGGCATTCTCCGTTGTCACATAGAAAAACTCGCCTTTGCTGTATATGGTACAGTTGGCAGCTGAGACGTCAGAGGTCAGAGGGAGCAGACCAATCCAACAGTCCAGATCTTCGCACACCAGAGTCAACCTAGACGTCTACACACAAACACAGAAAGCAGATGAGAAATGAACATAACCTTTTCTTTGGTCAGACTTATCACAATCCCTGCTGACGTATACAGTATGTACTGAAGCAGAGGCTGTACCCTCTTACAAATGTGTGTAATAAACTGTGTAGTGAGATTTAAAGGTTTACTTCTCAATTTAACAATAATCATTTTCATTTTTTTTGTCAATGAGTGTTTTGTTGACATGATTTTACATGATTATGTCAAATATACAAGCAATGTAGCAATGAGGTCTTGGTTTGTGACTATTAGTGTTGAAACAATTAGCTGATTAATGAATTAGTCAATTAAAAATGGGTTGGTTCCAGCTTCACTGGTCTGACAAAAACTATTTAAAGATGCCACCTTGAACTCTGGGAAAATGTGAAAGTATTTTTTCACTATTTCTTGATATTAACTGAAATCCACCCATGTCTAAATTTAAACAAATGAGCTATTAACAAATGATATTGTGCCTTGCATTGTATCTGCATTTTGAAACATTCTCTTTTATGAAATGAAATGACCACAGTGGAAAAAAGACAGTGTAACCTGATGGTACTTCCTGTACATTATATGTTCTTATTCATGGAACATTTCATAGTACTAGCAATACAGTACATTCAGTGTAGTGCTACCATCTGCCAGGTTGAACAGTATACAGTGTCAATTGATTTTTCTCTCATGCCTCCCTTAACATCATTTCAAAAGAAAACAAGTCAAATGAAATAAGAGAGAGACTCTTAAAGGGCATGCCATTGTCACTTTGAAGTGTCCATTCTCTTCCTTAACTGTGCTTCTGTATAGTATGCAGACCATGAGATAATCACAAAAATTCAAGCATTAATTGCTGGCAATCAGGAACACAGAGGCACACAGTACTGTCCAGTGTGCGGCCAGTGGTAAACACCCATTTACAAAAAGAATGCCAGCGGGCAGAGGATGATTACAACGCAAGAAGGAAATGAGGAAATGAGGGGAGCATGGGCTGAACAAAGCTGCTCAGAAAATAAAAGGAGAACAGAGAGAAAATGAATAAAAGAGGAAGAGAGACCCTGGGAGAGAGTGAGAGAAGAAAAGGAAGAGAAAGAAGATCTGATGAGGTCGACAGGCTGCTATTCAGACGGCTGCCATAATTAGATCTACAGTGAATACACTGGACAAAGAGTGGAGGGTCAACATCCAGTCTCTGTATGTGTGGAGGTATGAGGGACAGAGACCGGGAGGGGGACATGTAAAACACACAGACACACAGATATACACACACCTGTGTGTCCTGAGTACAATCTTGGCTTTGTTCATATGAGGCTCCAGGAGCATTCCCTATGACTCCCAGGACACAGGCTTATCACATGCCTCCATGACACACGCATGCATGCACGCATACTTATACAGTACCACACTATGCCACAAAATTGGGTAAATACTAGTAAGTACAAGAGGTTTTAACAGCCTTTAACAAATGACCATCAAAGTGGTACATGCACATGTACTGTACTGTATGTTTATGCTCTGGTGTTCCAACGTCTAACTGCCGAGATAAAGGTGACTAAGGAAGTATTTCTCTATTCATGTATGGCATGGCCCAACTATTCTGTTGTCTTTCCATTCCTATCTTATATAAAATAGAACTAATTCAACAATTAAAAAGAGAATAAAACACTTCACACTATATCTTACACAATATCTTTTCTATCAAACCCAGTGTGTGAGGGGCAGCGCCGTGTTGTGGTGCAGTACTGCTCACTCTCCACCAGGTGGCAGCCTTCCCTCAGCACTGGACCTGAGAGCGCTTGCACCGCACTCACTGAACAGTTAAGGCTCTAAGTGTCAAAGGTGACATGATGGTGTATCCTGTTTGTTAAGTGTTTCTTCTGTCACACTCCATAGTTAGCTTTAATACCAATACTATTGAATACATTAAATATTCAAGAAATGACATGACCAATGAAAATCTCATAGCGCTAATCAGTACTTTGTCAATGATTGCAGTAGTTCATTAGAACATACAGTGCCGATTTACATTCCTAAATGTATATGATTGTAGCAGTGGTTCAGGGCAGCCATTGGTTTTCCATTCACTTCTATATGATATGAAAATATATTAGTAGACTCTGCATTATAGATTTTTTAATTATGACTTGAATGGCACCCAATGGTAGCCTACAACGGCAGAAAAATACACACAATCAAAGCACACGTGTGGTTTGAAAAAAAAAAAGATTACCTGTGATTTGAGGTGATTGTGATTTGTAATAAATTGGATAAAACAGTGGTTACCAATGTGGCGTGGTGGGAAGTAACTACATTTACTCAATTACTGTACTTAAGTATTTTTATTTTATTTTTTTGCTACTTCATGCTTCTAGTCTACTACACTTTGGAAGTAAATACTGTACTTTTTTTCTTCACTATATTTACTTTATCAATGTTAGTTACATTGCAGATTCTTATTATTAATACAAAATATAACTCAACTGGGACTGCAGCAGCTCAGGGTTCGAGTCCGACTTGGGGCCACTTGCTGCATGTCTCCCCCCTCTCTCCCCCGCTTTACTGTCCTGTCTATTAAAGGCTAAAAAGGCCAAAAAATAAATAAATTAAAAGTATAAAAATATAATTTATTAGTCTTGATTAGTATTAGTTACCCAGCAGTGTATAAATTACTTAAAATTAGCTTTACCTTTACCAGCTGCAGTATTAGTTAAAACTTAACTTTAGTAAGTTAAATTTTATTTAAAAATTTAAATTCATGTAATTATGAAAAGGGCAATCCTGCATAGTGAATCCTTTTGGTACTGTAAGTGTATGTTGATACCAATACTTAGAACTTAGGACTTTATTACAGTATTACACTGTAGTATTGCTAATTTTAGTAAAATATCTAAGTACTTATTCCATCACTGCCGATATAAGCTTTGAGACCCCCCCAAAAAAATCACTGCCAAACACAAATGTATTCATTATTACTGAATTATTATTTTCTTAAATGTTTAAAAAGAGATTGAACACTGGAGTGTTTTACCTCTTCAGGACTCAAAAAACATTAAAATTAAACTATTTTAAATAGGGAACATTGCTCGAAAGGTATGACGAGTTCAAATTTAATGTTTACAAGAGTTTAGATTTCATGGCTATAAAAGGGTCAAAGCCAAAACGGTTAGGAAAGAGTGGGCTCAAACATGCAAAACCATCGGTATAGTCCTCAAACAGTACAACTTCATTCAGTGAAATAATATAATAGTCTTTTAAATATTCTGCTAAATTCCAAATAGAAAAACACATAATTGAGGCCAAAAACATGATATTGTCTAGATGAATAAAAAAAAAAAAACAATATGGTATATTCCTAATCAGCGCCCTGCTGCTCCATAAGGTGAAAGCCTTTAATCATTAGTGAGTGTACGATCAGACGGATCATACTACACAGCCAGTTACAGTTGAAATACCTGCAGAAGATGGAGATGGTCTGTAGGCGTGCTTGGGAAGACAGTGAGAAGAGAGAAGGGAAGGACAGAAGGAAGGAAGCCTCTCAGTCTGTTGTACGTTGAAGATTGAGGCAGAGCGTATTGGATTTCATGGGGAACTAGCGCTGATGTGGAGATACTGCTTCTTTTGTTTTAATTTGTAACCCAATGCTGGAGCCGTCTCAGCTGTAAGTACTGCTAATTTGTTTCAGACTAATTCATCACGGCCACGGCTTTGGAATTCGCCATGATAGGGCAATGGGGAGAGCTCAGTATTACACAAGTGGAAAACACACACACACACACACACACACACACACACACACACACACACTTGTTCTTCAAAACATTTTAAGCAATTACTCATTGTGAGTGTGATACACTCATAAATTTCCTTATTTGATAATTGTTACCACTTTTGTTAAAAGTCCATGGCGTCCACTCCCTTACGCAGTTTCCTACCTGACCACAGCTATATCAACGTGATTTTATTGGGCCACAGTCACTAGGACAAAAGAAACATAATACACTATCTTGGGAAAATTATTGATCTTTAGTTATGTAACATCATTGATGATTTTTTCATATCTGAGAACTGACCAGAGAAATCCTTCCAGTGACACGTGGCAGCTAAATATTTTATAGAGGTACATCTATCCTGAAAATCACTCATTTCTAGGGGAAATGCACATAACTCTAGCATTTAACTTAAACCCTTTTAAGATCTAATTTCACTCCGGAAACCTTTCTAATTCCATATAGGCTCTCACAGATTCAAGCATTGTCAGGTAGAAAAAGACACTCCGGCCAAGTGTAGTTCAGGAAGCCTGAAGGACTGGGATTTTTGGGGGGGCCTGTTTGTGAACTCATTGAGATTCAGAAAACCTCATGAGGTACAGTAGAATGCAAATATATGCACCTACATATACATACAGGGTGAAATCACTTGGAAGTTTATTGGGCATTCAAACAGCCTGTCCTCAATATGGCCACATATGGATTTAAAGGAGATATGGATCATTTGTTGCTGCTGGTTAAACTTTGAGAAAGCAAAAGTCGAGGTGTTCAATCATAGAACTTAATCGCAACATCCCAATAACTGCAAACGAGAAAAACATGCTACTATACACAATTTAAAGCCATGAATACACACCTACTAAAATGAGATAATGAGAATCAGAGACAGGCACAGGGTCACGTGTGTGTGTGTGTGTGTGTGTGTGTGTGTGTGTGTGTGTGTGTGTGTGTGTGTGTGTGTGTGTAATGAACCAGGGCAGTAAAGAATGCAGATGCCAAAGATGTGGGTGTGAGTTAAGGAGAGCGGAGAGGCCACTGGATGGTATCAAAACCTTTTCACTTCTCTTGGTCTGACGCCGATGAATTGACTCAAACAGCTAACAGCCACTTGAGGAACGTGTCTGGACCTACAAAGAAACAACCTGGGCTGTGAATTCAGTGATTTATGTCAAGGCAAGAAATGAAGCAAACTCAAAAAACTCAATCACATTGTTTAATGCACGAGTTGTGTAGGGCTGGGTATCGTTCAAAACCTGAAGGGCTGAACGTTTTAGCATCAACATCGCGATGTGTGCATGCGCAATACTCACTTCGCAGGACGTTGCTTGATAGAAAAGTAAACTTTCACCGTTCTCCTTTAACATGATTATTACCATCCGACCCTTCCCCTTTAAGACAGGTAGCCATGTGGGCAGCGTGTGTGTGTGTGACGGTAGTCCGACGGGGGTTATTGTCATGGGAAGTGAGGCTCTCTGTGTGTAGTAAAGTCCGTGGCAGCAGCTGCTGCTGACACAGTGATGTCATCGTTTGATGGGTAGTCGGTGAAGCTACAGTAGTCGGTGTTTTATGTTCACTGCAAATACAAACTAAATCACCGATTAATGCAACATAATACAACATCTCCGGCCATTTCCCCCCGCAGAAAGCTGCTACCCGCGGCTAAAGCTAAATGTTAGCCTTAAAAAAAAAAGCAGAAAGCTACTACTAGCCAGGATAAAGCTAATTTAGTTAGCCTTATAGAAACAAGCAGAGAGTTGCTACCACCAGGCTAAAGCTAATATAGTTAGCCAAAGAAACAAGCAGAAGATGCTACCAGACGGCTAAAGTAATATAGTTAGCCTAAAGAACAAGCAGAAAGCTGCTACCAGCCAGGCTAAAGCTAATATAGTTAGCCTAAAGAAACAAGCAGAAAGCTGCTACCAGCAGGCTAAAGCTATTAGTTAGCCAATGAAACAGCAGAAAGCTGCTACCAGCCAGGCTAAAGCTAATATAGTTGACCTAAAGAAACAAGCAGAAAGTGCTACAGCAGGCTAAGCTAATATAGTTAGCCTAATGAAACAAGCAGAAAGCTGCTACCAGCCAGGCTAAAGCTATATAGTTAGCCTAAGAAACAAGCAGAAAGCTGCTACCAGCCAGGCTAAAGCTAATATAGTTAGCCTAAAGAAACAAGCAGAAAGCTGCTACCAGCCAGGCTAAAGCTAATATAGTTAGCCTAAAGATCCAAGGGGTCCTTCCGTCCCAGCAAACGTTACGTTTCGGAGCCGCGACACTGGAAACGTAACACTAATCTACTACAGAAGTCTGTGTCTGGTCTAACGTCATTTCCACTGATTAAATTCTTCTTGGAGACAGTTTGTTGGTAGTGCGTGGGAATTTATCAAACTAACGAGCTTGCCCCGCTAGTCGACCCCAACCTGACATTTAGAGGAAGCAACATGCAGTCACTGTCATCACGTTAGCCTGGACTGATTATTATATGAATATAATGGTGTCATGCTAGTCAACCAGCGTATTTCTACCTGATGTCCCTCTCCAAAACCACTGAAGAAGAGTAACGTTAGTCACAGCTTTCTTGCTTTGGTGTTTGTAAAGCATTAAAGTTTAACAAAGAATGGGTCAGATTAGAAAAGATCCTTTTTCATTTTTTCTTCTATGTAAATGCACTCCCCTACAAAATCACCACAGTAGTCGAGAACGATTTATTAATTCCAAATAGGGCTATTTATGTCATCTTTTTAAAATTCCTTTTTGTTTTTTCATATTGCAATATATATCGCAGGGGGGAAAAATATTGCAACGTAAGATTTTTCCAATATCGTGCAGGCCTATTGCGACTTTAATGATACTTTTTTCAATTTAATTACATTACAAATTACGGCACAAATCTTTTTATTTCTTGTTCAGCTCCTACTAGAGCCAATCAGACATTAGAAGATCTTGGTAGAAGTATGCTGCAGGCTGATTGGCTCATTGACGCTGATGAGATTTACTCCTTAAGTATTGACATTGCGTTTTGAATGACGAAGCATTTTTCAATATTTTTGCAATACTTTGGAGGGAATTTGGTCGATGCCTAAAAAGTATTGAATACATCACCCAGCCCTAGAGTTGTGTTCACTGCAGGGACTGGCCACACCCCCATCAATAATAATAAAAAAGATGATTTGGCCTTTGACAGCAGCTAGAAAACACCTGCTGAGTTCTCACTGACTGGGCAATGTTTCATCCCACAGAGAGCAGTGCAGCACAAATGTAGCCTGTACAGTACAGCTGGGTACAGTATTGAGCGTTCATACGTTTGGTACCAAACTAAATGTGTCCTTAGCACAGAATATCAAAGTTATATAAAAGTTGACAGAATGTCTAGTCAGACTGTAGGCTTACCCTATTATCTGATCAGATATGTCTAGATTTAGAATGCAGTACATTTAATCATTTAGAGGAACGGACGGGTTTGGTAAAAAGAAAAAAGTGGCAAATGTTTGTATTCCCTGAACTTAGGCATCAGAAAGGTTGTTTTGATATTGGTATAGAAAACAGTTTTGCAACAGTTTTGAACATTTTCACACAATACCAAGACATGGAAATGTATTCATAGTATGTGTGTTTCCTCTTCACAAAGAGTCTGAAAAGAAGATGAATGCTCCTGGGAGACTACAGGTGTCAGGACTGTATATAGTAAGTAGCAGCAGTTTGGTGAGGATGAAAACAAAAAAGGAAAAAAGAAAAGAAACAAGGACCAGGATGATTTACCAGAAATGTCAGGTGGTTCAACATGATCAAAAAAAAGATCTATAGATCTGCATAGATGCAAGACCTCAAGATACCTTGTCAGCCACTTTTCCTCTTGTCTCACCCTAACTATCTGCTCAGCCCTTCATCTATCAGTGGAATGTCAGGCCTCCCCAGCAGAAGTACATCTTGGTTGAGAGCGCTGCCTTAAGCCTCATCAGCCGGAGGAGAGTCTTTGAGCTGCAGTCTAAGCCCCTTGCCCGGACCCCGGTCCCCTCATGAATATTAACCAGCCCCGAGCCTGGCTTTAATCTGCCTGATCCCCGCACTGCTGCCGCCGAGACGATAGTGAATCTAATTATTTGGTCTGATATTAACCCCCCACTCCCACACCCCACCATTCCCAGCCCCAATGCCCTGTCCTCGCTATAGATGCTGTAACATTCACATTTGTGTGTTAGAGCAAACAGACACCAACTGAACTTCAGAGCCACCTTCCTTTGCCAAAGTCAGTTCACATGAAACACACACACTAACACACACACACACACACACCTCCACCAACCCCCCTCCACCTCCAGCGCAGCCTGCAACACCCTCTTCTTATCAGGCCCAAAAACGCCCTCCTCAACACCGATAAAACTAGAATGCAAATGATGCCAGGCTGATTTTATTTCTTCATTTTCTCCCTCCATTCCCCTGTTCAGTATCAGAATGGCACCACGTTTGCCCTCTCCCTCCTCCTCCCTCTCTCTCTTTCTCTCTCTTTCTCTCTCTGAAGCCAATCAGGGGTAAGGGACAATGATGATAATAAGGATGTTGGTGGTGATGGGCACAGGAAGCAAAGAACTTTCCCTCAACTAACCCCAATGTCTCACCCCATCTCACATCACATGGTGCTATACATGCATTTCAATTAAAGGAGGAAATGGAGGACACCCCCCCCCCCACACACACACACACACACACCACCAACACCACCCTACTCTGCAGATGAGCAGATTAAGGTTTCTCTGTACAGCTGTCAACGGCCACAGTTTTACTGCTACCACTGGGGAATAAGTATGTTTGTATATGCAAATCATTACTGATACATCTAGCACATCTCAATGGTGTATACTGTTTCACATGGTCTAATATGGTCTGTAACAGTCTGAACAGGACAGGGTTATGGTCAGTAAATGTAAAACATAGTCAATAGTCAACATGAGTTTGTACATATTAGTGTATGCTATATATATGGCTGCAGGAGGACAGTTGGACTGAAAACATGATTGGCCTATAGAATTTAACAATACTACACTGTTTATGGGAAACTTAAAAAAACTGATAAGTTATATTAAAACATTGAGTGCCTTATGCTTTAAAAGCATTTAAAAAGCACATGTTCTTTTTCTTTGGTGCCATTGCTGGACGGGGATTCGACTACACATGACCAAGCCACCATAAATACAGTTTCTTTGTCTATTAAAGTTACTGTTCAATGCCATTTACTTCACCAATCATGTTGGGCTGTCTTTTTTAACTTTTTTTTTTACATCACTGACGTTATGTCACCTTAGAGTATATACAAATGATTGGAATGAGCTTGACATATAGATTTAAATGGATCAGTGATCTGTATCAGCAGATACCCGGAGTTAAGCATATTAGGGTTTTATCCTGGGACCAAAAATATACCTTTCTCCATACCTTAAATAAATGGTTCATCCCAAAAAATATAAGGTTTTATCAATAATAGAAAATCCCTCCTCATCACTGGTGCGACCTAATTACAACTGTCTGGGCCAATATAGGAATACCTGTAGCAGCTCATACGGTTTGATACATCCATGTCACACACTGTCAAACCCTTCCAAGAGGCGTACTCTCCTAGAAAATTGTAGGTAAGTAAGTAATATTTGTACAGCTGGTGAATAACAAAACCAAAGCCTGAAGATTTTACAATTCATGACACATTCCAAATAGGTGCATTTTTACTCGTGCTGTAAGCGTTTCAAATGTTTTGTGCTGCTCTAGCTGGGAATTTAATAAGCCACCCTGCTCCTCTTCTGACCTTTTCATCCATCCTTCATTCATTCACTCCTTCCACAAAATCATTCATTCAATCATCCAATTCACCCTCTTCCTCCCTTCTCCTCTTTCACTGTCTCTCCTGCACCGCCTCCTTCCTTTTATACACCTCTTTCTTTCTTAATCTCTGATTCTCTTCCTCTCCCCAACTGTCATTCCTGCTTTTCTGTCTGCCTGCCCCTCCTTCTCTCATCCTATCTTTCCCTCTTTTCTCTCTCTGTCTCTCTTTCTATCTCTCGACAACAGGAAATGGATTCTTTCCCGATCCAGGAGGTTGAAGGGTTGTACTCACTGTCCCAAACAAAGAGGTCACTGTGTGAATCCTCCAAAAAATACAAAGAAGAAAAGGAAGGCAGATAAAGATCAGAAACCTACTCTCATCCGCCTCTCTCATACAAACCCATATGATCTCACACACACACACACACACACACACACACACACACACACACACACACACACGTTGTTGCACTCACAAAAATCATTTCTCTAACATTCAACAGAAACACATTATACTTTTTTTTTTACACTTTATATTCCTCTCCTGAGATACAAATATCGTCAATACAGTACATGGCCAAGGCTCAACACCTCCAAGAAGCAGAGTAAAAAACGGAGAAAAAAAATAGAGAGAGCCATGTTTGATGAGCTGCATGCAAATGACATGTAAAAATATAAAACTGCGATACTTAAAACGGGGGCCAAGATAAGAGATTTGAAAATGAGGCACTCTTGGAAAGCAGGCTCCTGAACTGCCGGAGATGAGGCTCAGAGATAGAGAGGATAGAGGTTTTCCCTCTCCTCTTCTCCTCTCTTACACCTCCTCCTCCTTTTTCCTTCCTCCTCCACCCTGCAAAAGCCGGTGCAGATGACAGGGAGATGCAGATACCAGCCAGTCATTGCCACTGAATGATGAACACCTCTTCCCTCGGTCTCATTTAACCCTCTTCTTCCATGCTTGCCTCACCTCTCTTCTAGTTCTCTTTTTCTCTCATATTTCCTTTTGTCTCGCATGTTTTGTTTTAGTTGATGGACCTTTCCCACCTTTCTCTTTGGGTCTCTTTTGTTCCTCTTCCTCCCTGGCCTGGCTGGCTGCATTTCTGTCTATCAGTATTTTATCTTATTTGGCAGTTATTTCTCTCCTCTCTGCAATCACCCCTCCTCTTTCCCTTCCCCAGGGTGATAGGCTCTTCTGTCAGGGCCAGGTTGACAGACTGAGAGACAGACTGCTACTGTCATGATGTGGGCAAGTCATACGACAGGTAGCCTACGTGGAGCACATTGATTCAATCACCAGAGATAAAAGCTGGCTCTCCTTAAAGCCATGGTGCACAGGGTCAACATTTTGGGTCAATATATCCATCACTCAAGGTGTAATGTGAGTTTTGCCCAAAATATTCTGATGAAAGAGACCATGTTTAAAGTCCCAGTGAGAGTGCAGTTACAGCATCTTTTGCTATAGGAGAACAACCTGTTCTAATTTATTGCCATTTTTTAAACCAATAACAATCGTCATGGGTGGCGCCAAGCTCTGGACAGAGCCACGGTGCCTCTGCTAAATAGTTTCAGGAAGGAAGTTTTGTTGGAACATGTGTACATCCAGAAGTAGTTTTAGTCGTCAACAGAAAACTCAGATTGGACAGATAGTCTAGCTAGCTGTCTGGATTTACCCTGCAGAGATCTGAGGACCAGGTAACCATAGTCCTCAGATTGGACAGATAGTCTAGCTAGCTGTCTGGATTTACCCTGCAGAGATCTGAGGACCAGGTAACCATAGTCCTCAGATTGGACGGATAGTCTAGCTAGCTGTCTGGATTTACCCAAAAGGGCGGTGCTGTGTGTGGCGGCCAATAGGACACGGCCATGGCCACCACCTGCTAACCCTTGGCTCTTCCATTGTCGCCTCCACCCACGCATCCTTTACCTGTGTTACTAAAACAGAAGGTGAAGGACGAAAAACTAATTAATTAAAATACAAGCATGCAATTTGAGCAATGTAAACAAAGGTTTTGCCAAATGATATTCAAACACACACACTTTGGACCCATAATATTGCTCTTCTAGCTACTACAACCCATGAGCCAACAAAGATAAGTTTGGTTTAATATGATGGGAGAGGTTAGGTTGCCCCAAATCACCAATTACTTTATGTACACGCCACATTGATATATAAATACTCAAAACCCTAGGGACAGGCTATATAAGGTGTAGCAAACAATTCTTAAAGATAGAAACTCCTCTTCTTGCTCTGTAGTTCCTTTTTAAGAACCTTCCTTACGTATTGCTTTCTTCTGGGGGGCATCACAGAAGGTATCTCAACACTCGCCATAATCATCGATTTGTCATCTTCTGAAGGAGCACCATTTTAATTAACATTCTAATTTGATGGGCGGAGGAGGGAGAGAAACAGAGAGGCAGAGAAACACTGTTGATGAGTCCAGATAAAAAAAGATCAAAATCAGGATGTAAACAAACCGGCTCAGACTCAACGCAAAAAAAAGAAAGAAAGAAAAAACAGCTCCAGAGAGAATAAGAAAGAGACAGCGATCACCTTCACTTGTCCTTCCTGGGGGGTGAGGGAAGGAGGAAGTGGAGAGTAAAGAAGGTAGAGGGGAGGAGAAATACAGAGTGAGAAGAGACTACCCAAAAAGTGTTTGAAAAGCCGTGGGTGGCGCGCCTTATCGCCCCAGTTCTCCTGGAGAGATTATTGGGGGATTAGTGCGAACGCTTGTTTCTAAAACATGATGAAAAGACGTTCGGCGCGTGATAACGCTTTGAACTCCCCTACTCTGCTACTTCTAGGATCGTGCCTTCAGGCTGCCTTTCCACGAAAGACATGATTGGGGTGGGGTGAGCTGCTGGGTGCAGCTGAAGGAAGGAGAACAATAGAGCCAATGCTGTAAGAGAGGTCCCTCCTGTGGTACACTGTGTGTGGACACTTCACTTCGGACATCTGTCCTTTGGGTTATGTAAAAGATGCAATAAACTCAAGGTGTGGCTACACTTAAGTGTCATCGTTCTTTTTGATTTCACTTCATCTGAGCTGACATTTCACAACAATCCTGCAACTTCAGTCCAATCCCATGCACTTGTACTATCAGTTAATTAAAGCAGGATCCAATCAAAACGAGAGGAGATATAATATCAGATTTGTTATGTGTATCAGAATAGCAGTTGGTGTGCTCACTCCTGGGTTGCCATGGGAGGCTCACCAAGGAGGACCTGGTTGTTCACTCAACCAAAAACAGTGAGGAATCAGCAGCCAGCTGATCACTTGATCAGTAAACATTATTATACCCTGTTCTAAAGTCCAACAGCCATATCAGCCAGAATATATTTAAATAGATAAATGGTTTTACGCCTCTTTCTCAAGAGATGCAAATGGCAGGATTTCCATATGACACAGGCCAGTTAACACGCCACTAATCTAATGAAGAAGATCTGTTGGAGGGAGAGCGAGGACTGGATCTCATTTGCCTCTCTGTGCTCCACCCTGATTTCTCAGAACTGACAAACTCACCCCCCACCCATATGATCACACACACACACACACACACACACACACACACACACACACACACACACGCACACACACACGCGCACAAACGCCAAGCCAAGAAAAAAACAAGGCATATTTTATATTGTTTCGGATAAAAAATTAAATAAAGTCATTGCACTAAATATGACTCTTTGTGTACGTATGTGTTACTTGAGTGTGTAGTGTATGTAGGTGTGTTGCTGGGTAGGCCTTGTAGTGAACTGATAGCTTATCGGTCCGGGCCAAATAAGAATCTAATTTGATGAGATAGAGAGGGACTGCATCATAGTGGGCCATGCCAATCTCACCCAGAGATGGGACGCAAAACCTGGGGGCTCCACAGAGAGGAGTGTGTGTGTGTGTGTGTTGTGTGTGTGTGTGTGTGTTGTTGTGTGTGTGTGTGTGGGGGGGGGGGGTGTGTGGTTGTATGTGAATGTGGGTGTGTGTGGTGGGGGGGGGGGGGGGGGGAGATAACAAAATAACATTTAGTTAATTCTTTTAAGCTTTTTAAGTTTGAAGCTCTTTTTTTCCTGCTAAGTTTTGGCTCTGGCTAGATGGCGCTCACAGTGGAGAGCTACGTGGCACATGTGGGTAAAATGGGCTGTACTATGCAGAGTATATATGCCAGACAGACACACAGCTGACAGCCTTGCAGGTGGATGCGATGGAGACGGGCTCAGACACACGCTCTGCGGACAGCTGCATGCTTGTGTCAGTCCAACAGACGTGCAAGCGGTTACATAATAGTTGCTTATGCATGTGTCCATGGCAATGCACACAACATTGTGGGTTTCTAGCCATCCATTTGAATGTGTATTTACAATTTACACACACAACTGGAACACTTAAAACACCTAAATGTTGCAAAAAGTCAAATTAAAACAAGTTTGTGATCAGAAAGTTGTTGGTCCGTTCTCTAGACTGGCACGATGTACCATGGTTGTTCAAGTCCATAGTCCATACCAGTTCTGATCAGATTTGGAGTATGTAATGTGTTTACACTGGAAAAGTTACAAAAGTAAGTTCTTTCAAAGCATTCAGTATGTAATGCATTAATACTAAAATGAAACTTAAACACTGCCTGAAACAGTTGCATGTTAAAAATCAGTGTTTCATACACTGTTTTTGTTAAAGATTGTTTTTTGGGCTTTTTAGGCCTTTATTTTGAAAAGACAGCTGAAGACATGAAAGCAGAGAGAGAGGCGGAATGACATGCAGCAATCAGAGTCAAACCCGCAGCAGCTGGGACGAAGAGTAAACCACTGTGTTGAAGCGATCTACCAGGTGAGCTACCCAGGCGTACACACCGTTAATGTTTGTTGGCTCAGCTTGTTTCTCCGATAACCTAAGATCCAGACATCCAATGACTATAACCCTCCATCCTGTTAATATACAGAATATATATATACATTATCGTGTATCATATCCTGTCTAAAAATGATGCAGAAAAAACTAGTCCATGTTACTTCTAGGCTGGATTACTGCAATTCTTTATTATCCAGCTGCTTGAAAAAGTCCATAAGGACTCTTCAGCTGATCCAGAATGCTGCAGCACGTGTTCTGACGGGAACCAGGAAAAGAGACCACATCTCTCCTGTTTTAGCTTCTCTGCATTGGCTTCCTGTAAAATCTAGAATAGAATTTAAAATCCTTCTTCTCACCTACAAAGCTCTTCATGGTCAGGCACCATCTTATCTAAAAGAGCTAATAGTTCCTTACTACCCCACCACAGCACAGTGCTCCCAGAGTGCAGGGTTACTTTTG
>NC_045740.1:31972164-31972285 GCF_008692095.1 Etheostoma spectabile | reverse complement strand
CCTAGAGTCTCTAAAAGTAGAATGGGAGCCAGAGAGTTCAGCTATGAGGCTCCACTTCTGTGGAACCCGGTTCCAGTCTGGGTCCAGGGACCAGAGCGTTCAGCTATCAGGCTCCTCTCCT
>NC_045740.1:31958492-31972151 GCF_008692095.1 Etheostoma spectabile | reverse complement strand
CCAGTCTGGGTTCAGGAGGCAGACACCGTCTCCACATTTAAGAGTAGGCTTAAGACTTCCCTCTTTGATAAAGAGTCCTGGACCATCCCTTAGTTACGCCGCTATAGGCCTAGACCGCTGGGGGACTTCCCATGATGCACTGAGCACCTCTCTCTTCCTCCTTCTCTCCATCTGTATGCCAACTCATTCCATTAATGCATGTTACTAACTTGACTTCTACCCTTTCCCGGAGTCTTGTGCTCTCTCGTCCCTCTCCTCTCTCCTCCTATCACTTCCTGCAGGTATTTCTGGCTCTGGATCTGTGGAGTCTGGATCTGTGGTTGCAGTCCCCTGCTGCCTCCATGTTCCTGCTCCACACCCTCTGCTACAATTCTCCATGTCTCTCTCCGTCTTTTCTCTATCTGTCTGTCTCTCTCTCTGTCTTTTCTCTGTCTGTCTGTCTGTCTGTCTGTCTCTCTCTCTGTCTCTTCTCTGTCTGTCTGTCTGTCTCTCTGTCTCTTCTCTGTCTGTCTGTCTGTCTGTCTCGTTCTCTCTGTCTCCTCTATCTCTGTCTCTTTCTCTCACCCCCAACCGGTCGAGGCAGATGCCCCCCCCCACCCTGAGCCATGGTTCTGCTCGAGGTTTCTGCCTCTATAAGGAAGTTTTTCCTTGCCTTTGTGGTTTAGTGCTTTCTCTTGGTGGAAATTGTTGGGTTTCTGTAAATAACATCCCAGAGTACGGTCTAGATCTGCTCTTTTATAAAAAGTGCAATGAGATAACTGTTGTTATGATTTAGTGCTTTATAAATAAAATTGAATTGAATTAAATAAAAATGGGTGTGTCTCTTTTGCTAAAGAACACACTCTTTTACTGCATGCCTTTTGACATAGCATATTAGTCTTTTATATACAAATTATCTAAAGTGAGTTTATCCTTTATCCTTATTCACTGTTTTTAGAAAAAAACTCTTTGAGGATTGCAGTGTGATGGCTCTGGTTTTAGCAAGAGATGAGCAGATTTCTCCTCTCCAACACACTGAGGAGGATAGCCCTGACCCCTGCTGACCCATGAGGGAGGGAAGCAGGGAGGGATAGAGGGATGGATATGGAGGAGGGGGAGGATGTAGAGTGACTGGGGGAGAAAAACAGGAGGAATGTGAGATTACGGCCACTATCTCCAGCAGATACCGAAGGTCCGTCTCCTCACTTCTTCCATCCACAGATAGGAGGGGAGGGGGGCAGAAAATAAGGAAGAAGAGAGAAAATGGGTATTAAGAGTAAGAATGAGATGCTTTCCATATGAATGCAAAGCCCTCAAAAGAACAGAAACTGACTTTACAGTTCAGAGGAGGAATAGGACGGTATGGGCAGCAGAAGGGAGGGGAAGAACAAAAGGTGACGGGTGAGCAATTGTGTGTGTGTGTGTGTGTGTGTGTGTGTGTGTGTGTGTGTGTAAAAGAGAGACAGAGAGAGTGAATGTTCGTGCACACACACACACACAGACATCTATCTGTACACTCAGAACCTCACTGATAATAAACGAAATCTTAGAAATGAGAGCCTATCAAGCAGGAATCAATCACTGGGGTTCGTTGTCCAGGAGGATGGCGCCATGTGCAGATAAAAGACAGGCGGACGTCTGGGGAGGGCTGGGAGGAGAGGAGGGCTGGGAGGAGAGAAGAGAAGTAAAGAGAAGAGAAGAGAAGAGAAGAGAAGAGAAGAGAAGAGAACGAGAAGGAAGAGAAAGGGAAGGACCGGGCGAGAAAGAGAGGAAGAGAGGAAGGAGGGGAAAGAGGAAGAGAGAGGTGAAAGAGGAGAGGGAGAAGAAGAAGGAGAGAGAGAAGAGAAGAGAAGAGAAGAGAAGAGAAGAGAAGAGAAGAGAAGAGAAGAGAGAGTAATGATGAGGAAAGGGTTGAGGGTGGGGTATAAACTCCATCCAGTTTTATTTGAACCGGGTGGACTTTTTTTGTGAAGCGTAAATGAACTGGTTTGAACCCCGATCTGGACTGGCTAAACCAGGCTGAACTGGACTAAACTGGATTGAGCTAACAAACAAAACGAAAACAACTTCAGACATGAAAAGCAAGCCAGGTATAGCAAGGTAGATCACTTGCAAAAATTAGGTAGGAATGTGTGAATAAGTGTGTGTGTGTGTGTGTGTGTGTGTGTCATAGTTTGTGCTGCATGCCAGGAAACCTCTCCCAGCATCAGTATCATATGATTAGATGGACTTGCACATGATGGACAAACTCAGCCTCTGATAGGGCTCCATCCGGTGCCACACACTGTTCCCAAAGATCGCACACATGCATGCTAGTGCATGCAAGCACATGCGCGCACGCACACACACACACACACACAGTCAGTCAGTCAGTCAGTCAGTCAGTCAGTCAGTCAGTCAGTCAGGAACTGGCCGAATGCTGGGCTGGTGTAGTGCTCCTTGTAGAATACTTCAACAACAAATGTTACCCGTCAAACTAACGAAGACCCAAATGATGTTACGAGAGCTAATCAAGCACATCTGTATCTGTTTCATCAACCCACCACTGGTGTGTGTGTGGTGTGTGTGTGTGTTGTGTGTGTGTTTGTGGTGTGGTTTGTGTGGGTGTGGTTGAGAAAGAGAAGCCTTTTTTTTCCAACCTTATTCAACACACAGTCATGATGTTCTTTCCATTTGCGTGGCTCCAGGAAAGTGAAGAAAAGTTAGTTTGGTATATCCCGTCGTTCGGGTTACTTCCCCCCCCAAACATAGACACACAAACATACAATCTCACTTTATTAGCAGGTGATAAGAAACCCTTTGTAATTTGGCAGATATACTAAATGTTGACATCATGTGTACATAGAACACAGAACCCCATATCTTGTAATGTTAACTGCATATTTGTCCTGTGTTCCCAGGAGAGTTAAAGGGAGAATGGTAACTGGAGGTGTGTGGATTGGCATTTAGCAAGAGGTAAACCCCACCGATTAGTGTGGGGTCGGAGTGTAGCACGCAGATAAAGATTTCCTGTGTGTGGTGTCAAAAATCAATAGCTCCGCCGCGATTTGCTCATTTGATATCAACATGTCTTTTTAAAAATCAATTGGCCGGTATAGGAAATATCTGTGTTGGGTTACACTGTTCTTTTCCCCCCCTTTAGTTCTCATGATTCCAACCAGACAGGCTGTTTGGTTGAGTGCTGCTTGTTCCTATTGGATGACAAAGTATGATGGCCTTATGGCATGGTTATGCATAGTGTTTTTGCATATGTGATTCCTTGCACACCAAGCTCAGTTGGCCTACCAATGTTTGACTTGACAGTAATACACACACACACGCACACACAATATTTTACAGCCTGACTCCTGGATACCTCTCAGGAGGGTACCTAGACATTTTCTTTTAAGTAATCTTGTTAAAAACTTAACATTTTTAAAGGTTAATAAGCACTGAATGTTTATAGGTACATGCATTTCTGTCTTCTGCTACAACCTCCCAGAAGATCTGGAACACTGTCTTTTCCTGCTAACCCATAGTCGACTTTACTAAACATCGAAGAAGCAGCATTCAGTTTTTGTGCACCACAAATCTGGAAAAACCTCCGAAAACTCAAGATCTGCTCCACTGACTTTTTATCAGACTATTTATTTATTTTTTGCCACTGCAGTGTTACTGCACTGTAATTTTATTCTCTTGTTTTATCTGACTTATCTGTTGGTGGATATTTGTGGTCCATTTCATTTAACTCTTTCAAATCTTATTTTAATGTCTGTTAATGTTGTTTTCATTTTGTTTCTTTTCATAATGCCTTTTATGCTATGTAAAGCACATGAATTTCCTTCAAGGAGCAATACAATTAAAGCTGCAACTAGCAATGGACGGCCTCGCTAACCTGCGCGTGTCGGGGAACTGCGACGCCGCTCCTTGCGACCATACTTTTGCGGGACACTCAGACACTGCAAATCGTCATCAATGAAAAGGGAACTCCCTGCGGAGTTCAACATGACCCTCACAAGACTCCGCGCATACGTTCAATAGCTGTGAAAAGGGGCGGTGTCAAACATCACCAATGAGAGAGGAACTCTCTGCTGATTCAATGACCTCACACAAGACTAACCGGTTAAAATATTGTGACAGGGGCGGCTTAAGCTAGGGCAAGACCAAACGTTTTTCTTTTAATACTTTTACCGTTAACGTCTTAGGTCTACTTCCTGTTGCCCTAGGGGGCGCTATGACTTTAGCGTTATATGTTGTCAGGGGTGAACTCTGATATCCTGAAAAGTTTCGAGCCAATCGGACAATGGTACACTCAAGTTACACTCACTTCCTGTTCAATGGAAAACCACAAAATGGCCGCACCGCCGCTGCCATGAAACTATGACGAAAAGGTTTTCTTTTAATAACTTTTTATCTTTAACATCGAAGACCGACACCGACCAAGTTGAAGTTGATCGGATGAAATTTCTAGGAGGAGTTTGTTAAAGTCGACATGTAGAAATGGCCAAATCGCACGAATTTTGAACTTTCGATACGTTGAACGTGACTCAGTTTAAACTTTGGTAGGGGGCGCTAGCGAGCCATTGTGGGCACCTATTCCCGAAATCCTTAAAATACATACATTTTCACCAGACTTGATGCAACCGCCAATTTTGGTGAGTTATGAATATTTTAAGTCCTTATCATTGCCGGGAAAAAAGAAGAATAAAATAATTCTTTCAGTTTCTATAGGCCACTCGCCGCTGTTTAACAATTGCCCTGCGTTTTCCAGACCATATCCATCATGCAAACATTTTGATAAGACAAAATGATCACTATTTGACACCCAATCAGTTACACCGTTGAAGTGTTCCAGTGGTGTCAGTCTGACTTAACAGTTAATAACAGTTTTTTTCTAAATCAAGATTGAATTCTATTTTCTGTTTTTGCTCTGGTATCACGTACAACTCTAATCCTTTATCTCTCTTCTGTAATTTACAGCACAAGGTTTAGCCATTTACCAACACACAACATGTGAACATACTGTAATCATTTTAGTTTTCAGGAAAGCACCCATTGGTGAAATTAACTGTCTCATTCTAGAAAGATTGCATTTATGAACCAATAACTATTGTGACAAACAAATTGATTGGAAATAAACATCTGAAGCGTCATCATAAGGCAGCTTCCTACAAGCCAAAGAAATTTCTCGGATGAGGTACTGTTTGGGATTCTTCCAAAGTGCGAACTAAGTAAGTTTCCACCAAGTAAGCACTTATTAATAATATGACATATCAGTTAAGAAACAGCTCACCTGCAGGTTTTATTAATTTTCTTCTAAGTGGCCTATACCTGGATATTCCATCTGAGAACAACATAATCTACATGTATTGTAAAATACACTTAGTTTCCTCATATTATTTTAGTAGGGCTACATCTTAAGTAGAGTTATAAGTTAATCTTTGGCAATGTCGTGATGCTTGATATGGCTTCACCTCACTATCCTTAAGCTTTTACTTTTATTTCTTTGGCATTTTTTTGTTTGTTCTTTGTTCTGTTTTTAATGTAATTTAAAAGTGTACACCCAATTTCTCAATTAAAAAGGGAGTATCTTTAAACTAAAGCTAAACTCATCATTAAGCCATGATGCTGTGTTACATTTAATGACCTTTACAGACTTATCCATGCATGTACAACAAATAACTTCATCAAGGCATCCATACATATTACTCCCTGTTCCTGCTTTAGCCATTTTTGCCTTCCTAGTTAAAACAACCCATACGTTTGATACTCATCAGTTATTGAAAACTGAACACATGGGCGGGCCCGTCCTCCTCCTCCATTGCAGATTAGTACCCGCTCATGCGTGAGGCGAGCGTGGCTGGTCGTCATACAGGAAACTGCCGTGACCTAACACGACACACACACAACACACACACACACACACACACACCACACACACACACACACCCACAAACGTCAAAGGGTTTTTTTGATTCTCGGGCGTGTTGCCACAGCCAGAAGCAAATTGTTTCTAATGACCTGGGGCGACAAAAAAAACTAAACAACCGCTGGAAAACAATATTTTACCGGTAAACCACGGCGGGTTGGTTCAGGACCCCCCACCCTTTCTGTCACTAGCAATGATACACAGTGATAGTGACATTCTCTCCGACCAATCAGAAGTCGGCAGTTTTCACTTCATCTTTCGGTATCGCCTCAGCTCGCTAGGAACCTTGACTGGGCAGTACAAACAAAAAGTACCTGTTAGCAGGTCCAGGACTTTTTTCCGTAATGTAAACCCAAAAAACGAGTAGAGTCGAGGTGAGTAGAGTAGACACCAGCAGTGGAAAACGCCGTTACTGTCCCTCTTAATTTGTCTCCCACATTAACAGCAGGAAGTCTTCCAATGATATCAAATGTTTTATCATTAACATGTTTAGGTTTTAGTGTAATTCCTTGACAGAACTCACTTATTACCAACAGAACAGCTGGTGAAGTGGAGAAAACAAAGGTTAAAATAAATAAAATGGTACTAAAAAAAACATCAACATTGCTGTGGTCCGCTAACAGCTGTCTGCCACCTTCAGCTCGTACTCTGTCATTGCCCCCCCCCCCCACACACACACACACACACACTCATTGGTTAATTGCGTTAGTCATTCATTAATGTCGGATTGTTTTATTGTGTTGGCTCGTCTAAGAGGCCTGGACCCCAGTGGCTGCTGAGCGTCCGTATTGATAAGCCTTTGTGTGTATGTGTGAGCTGGTGACAGGGTGTATGTTGGTGTTTACATGATGGATGTGTGTGGCACAGTGTTTTGTGAGAGAAGAGAGAAATTGTAGTGAAGATTAGGATTTCAACTAATTATTAATTTCCTAGTTGATTAATTGTGTTATTTCTAGACTTATCGATTATGTTGTTATATAAAAGTCAGAAAATCGTGAAAAAAGTCGATCAATGTATCCAAAAGCCAAGATGACGTTCTCAAATGTCTTGTTTTTCAACAATCAAAGATATTCCGTTTATGTCGATAGGAGTGAAGAAACTAGAACATATCTTACATTAAGAAGCTGTAACCAGAGAATTTATTTTTTTTTAAAAATGGCTAAAATGATGTTTTGATTATCAATTAGTTGGTCATTAATTTAGTGATTGAGAGATTATCCATTATCAATTAATTTTTAGAGCTCTAGAGTGATACAGTGGAGCTAGTTGATATTGAAGAGAGCCCATGCAGCCTTGAGTTTTTAGTCTCACTACATACACGGCCCAGTTGATAAGAGCATGGGTAGTAGTATCAAACACAGGCGGGGGAGGGTAGGACAGCCAGTACAGCCATATGGATAAGGAGCGCTGGGTTATTAGGCAGGTCTGTGTGGGCAGGAAGGGTAATTAACAGGATTATGATTGTTGGCGGCCTCGTGCACCCCCGGACACAACTAACCTGCTGGGATTGCAAGCAACATCATTATTGGAGGTGCACTGCTAGCACTTCTTTCTACCATGTGCAAAAATCCAGTGTTTTATTAACAGACTCCTTGACAACTGGATCTTCAGTCATGATAATGAGCCATAATTAACTAGTTAAACTCTTTCATTTACATTTTCTTGCTTATAATCAGATGATGCAATACTAACTATGTGTACCAATAATGACATAGACTATAACAATATTGTAGCTATATAAAATTATTGTTTTAAACATTCTCACTCAGGTAGATGTGTTGAGTCCCACCACCAGTATAGATACTATAATGTTTGCATCACTTTTAAGAGCGATGTGATATATGTAAACGATGAAAACACTGACAGCCGATCAACATTCATGACTATTACAACATGACATGGCAGATGACACTGCAGAGAGATGTTTCATGTGTTTCACACAGGTTGGTCAGTGGCATTGTGGGACTTTTCCACTGGAAGGTGTATTTGGATTTCCTTAGTACTTTGTGGCGCCTGGGTAGCTAACTGGTAGAGCCTGCCTTATATTATATGCTTAGTCCTTGTCACAGCGGCCCCAGGTTCAGTTCCAACCTGCGGCCCTTTGCTGCATGTCATTCCCCTCTCACCCCCCACTTTCATGTCTAACCTTTCCTAATGAAATAGAAAAAGCCAAACAAAAATGAATAGTTTTCATTAGTACTTCACAGAAACCACTGAGAGTGCATCTTGTGTTTTGATGTTCCTCGTACTGTAGGTGTGTTCAGTGGGGTTCTGGTGATCTGCCTGACCCACACCCTCTGCTCTTATCCCCCTCTCTCTGGTGCTCTGTGCGCCCTGTTTGCTGGAAAAGGCAGTGTTGTCAGCGTTTGTAAGACACCACTATAGGCTAATCCTGTAGAATTGATGTAATCCTTCATTTGTGATGACTAGCTGTGACAGGGGACTTGAGATCTGCTGTTGTGTTAATGTGACATGGCAGCACCTGCCTTAATTTTTGCTGTCTATGATGTTGAATCAAAATGTTCCTAACAGATTTCTCTGATGATTTTGTGTCATGATGATCTTTTTAGCATGGCTCAATATTTCCCATTAGCAAAGTAACAGTTTCCTAGTTTGATGATGGGATCACAGGGCAGCAATAGACCAGCAGACATTTTTACAAACACATACAACTTTTTTTTTATCTACTTTAAGACATGCACTTCAATGTGAAATATTTTGTTTCATAGCTTTTAACTTTAATCCAGAGTGAGCTTCTCCTGCAGATGGTGTTAAGCCTGTCTATGTCAACCTAGTGCGAAAGCCTAGTAAAGACACCAGTAACACATTTGGAGATTTAGGTTTGGCCTCAACCCACTAACAAACAACAAATGAGCCATTAGATTCACCTAAAGGCATGCTTACTGAATGGATATGTATGCAACAGGTCATTGAAAAATATTAATGCATGTTCAGCCTTACTACTGACAAACTAATGCTTGTTTTGGGCTTGTTTATTAAGTTAATATCTGTGTTGGCTCACTGAGGTCAAATCTTTGCACTGTTTCATAAGGAGGGTCAGTTGAGCTGGTCGGCTGTAAGAGTCCCTGTGATAAGATTGGCCAATGTACAGAGGCAGACAGGAGATTGATGGAGTACTGAGATAAGGAGAGTCAGAGTGGCCAAACTGAGGCCCCATGGGAAAGGAGATAGGATCTAGCTGGACAGATGTTGACTTCAACTCTGTAGCTAGCAGGTTTGACTGTCTGAGGAGTCATGTTGGGTTGGTGCTTTACGCTGGGACTGAAATCTGACACTGGCCGACTTGAACCTGAACATTTCTGTCCAAACCCCACAGAATTTGAAACAAATGTGGCAGGAGGCCAACAAGCCCCCAGCTATCCTCTTTAATTTGGTTTTTTTCTAACAAATCATGAGACTCGGTGTCTTTGATAATATTTTCTAAATGGAGCTCCACCCTAAAACTGAATCGTTCAATAAAAATTCAGCCCAACCTGACCCAAGCCAAACAGTCGGTCAGCTTTTGTTGCATCTGGCATCACTGTCCACGCTCTCAGTGCACCGGGCAAAGAAGAGTAAAGTAGTGCTGGTTACGTGTAACCTATACTATGACTGGAAAGCAATTGTGCCAGCAAGCACTTATAAAGCACATGTCATTTGTCTGAGATCACAGATGTGGTTGCATCAGTGTTGATCTACATAAAACAGATATTATCAGGTATCTACGTTCTGCAGATGTGATTGCTGTGTGACCCATGTGTCATTCATTGTGTCTTTGCAACTTGGAGTTAAGGGAAACATACCACTTCCTCTGTTTGGAACAGCAAAACAATATTCCAACAGCTATTGACTTTAAGGACTCATTTTATTGAATTAATGTCTACTTCTCACTGACTTTTGTCCCTCCTACTTTCCTCCTCAACCACACTCCTTCCTTGCCCCCCTTCCTCCTCCCTCCACACCCCAACCCCCCCCCCACCGGCTGTGGGAAAGCCATTTTCAGCGTCTGTCCGTTGTTCTCTGGTGGGGATAGACAGAGATAGATGTGAGTGTTTGACATGGAGAGTGTAGACAACACTCTTAGTCAGGCCCGCCACTTTAGACCGACCCCCCAAAACGTTGCCTGAACCATGGACAGATGAGGGAGGGGAGGGTGAGCGGTGGAGAGAGCAGTGTTTTTATATGCGTTTTGATCACAGAGAAGGGGGACGGTCTTAACGAGAACCCTCCACTGCAACACTTTCTCCTCATGTGGCGAGACTTCTACTGCCTCAGAGCTGTTCTAATTTTTAAATCGTGGTCAGTGCTCCTGGCCAACTGGCTGGGTGCAGCAGGCTCAGACCACAGCCGTCACCGCCATCCTTCACAGTTTATCAATTTTGAGGAGTACACAACAAATTTCCCTGTTTAAACCGCCATGACAGAAGTGCTCAGCTTGTATCAAACTCCCCCTGCTGTGAGCAGTTGACTGTTTGGTTTGAACTGCTGCAAGGTTCAGGTCAAGTTCCGCAACATGCTTCGCTATATATACTGTATATAATTTATTTATTTTTCCTGCCATATGCTCTCTGCTAAATGCTACGGTCATGTTTCAAACAATAGGCTTTATACAGTGAAAAGATATTTTGATACATACCTAGTTCTACAAAGTGTATAGTATGTTTTATTATGTTTTATTGGTAAAAGTGTATCAGACTGTATATAAATTGATCCTCACAAATATGATACAAAGACTGTATTAGGGCTGTTTGATCACGATCATTTTGGGTCGTATTGAATCATGATTATTTACCATGATTACGCTTGAACAAATCAACAATGAAATTCCCTTCATACTTTTCCTGTTGAACCTTTTTTTTTGATTGATCAGAACACAAGACAAAATAACTTTTTTGTTTGCCTTGCACAACAACTTTGTGAATATTGTTTTTGGTTGATGATCTTTTTTTGGAGTCTTAATCACGATTCTAATTTGGATTAATTTCACGAGCCCTAACTGTAATCTATGACATGTTTCTCCATATTTGTCATTGATGACACTGCTGATGATATCCATTTGTTTTATGATAAGGTCGATATGCATTTCTGTGATTGTCCAACCTACAGTCGGCTTATATCAGCTTTCCTGATGTTAGCCTCTCCTCTCTCTCTCTTCGTCTAATGACCTGAGTTAAGTGAAGAAGGCGGTGACAGCAGGGTGGTGGCTTGCAGGGTCCTCCATCCAGACACAATGTGGGGCCCCTACCCGAATCTCCAATCAGAAGGCAGTGCAGATGATCGGAGACAGAGGTAAGAGCTCTGATGCTCGCTGTCCAGTCCTGTCATGGTTCTGATCCTCTGCTCATCTGAGTGACGTTCGTCCCCGGTACGATACACAAGACTTCAGCTTCAGCTGCACGTCATCAATGCCACATTGACGTGTGAAGTCTTTCTAATTATGTATTTTCACAGTCTTATACTTCAACAGTTCAACAATAAACTGAGACTTAAAAATGATCTTTTAATTGACCAACATCATATGTGTAATCCGTGCTCAATTCAAACAGGATGAAAAAGAATTGGCCTCTCCCCGTTCACTCCTGTTCATATTTCTTCAAAAGATAGGTCCCATGGACCGGAGAAGAAGGGCAGACTTTCTATCCTAGTAATGTACATCTGTAGAGCCGACTATATCTCTTATTTATTAGTGCACAGAAGCACAGGGGAGGGAGGGATAAATGAGAAAAATATTTGAATGTCAACAAGAGTAACTTCAACCAACATTGCTTAGAGTACCTTTAAGCAAACGTGTCGACATTCTCTGGTTCCATTCACTGCTTATATCTACATATCATATCATTTAAAGTCTATCTTTGGTTTTGACAAACAAGCAAACTGTGGACGTAATCCTTTGCTCATGGAAAAAAGCTCTTTTTTTGACTGTTCCATTCATATTGTTATAGAATGATACTAGCTTTCTGGCAGTTAATTAGACAAGAGTCAGATAGTATGTTAAGAATATATCAATACATCAAAAAAAATTTGCAGATTAATGCCAGTGAAAATATGTAAAGCTTACTTATCAGTTCTTCATGCTTCCCTAAAGTAAGACAAACCACTGAATGCAATAAGAGTGATGCTTTATAAAAATATATCTAGGGCTGCACATATATGCCATCGCGATATCAAATGGTGCAATAAACATTAGGGATGAGCGATTACAGCATTATCTGTATCTGTATCTGTTTACCACATGAATTATCTGTATCGGATCCTACTCGGACTGGGCGGGGCTAAACCGGAAGTGGGTCATTTAACCCGGAAGTGGGTCGGTTTTCTCTTGAAAGTGCGGGCTTTAACTTATGTTTTTAAGCATGCATAGATATGAGTTGATCAAAATTGTTATATTTATTGCTGATTTGAAAACTATTTACATGACAGCATCGAGCTTTGTTGTTGCCATGTAACAAACACTATTACAGAACGTTTTGCAACAATGAATACAACACATGCAATGCAATTATGAAGTAAAATGTAATGAACAGAGTTTTCATTCTCAATATAACTTCTTTTAAACTTTTTTTTTTTTTATGATCAGTTGTGATTTTTTTTTGTTTTTGTTCTTTTTTATTTATGTGTGTGTGTGTGTGTGTGTGTGTGTGTGTGTGAGTAGAGAGAGACACAGAGAGAGAGAGAGGACGGGGGGGGGCAGCTGACAGTAAAAAAAAAAAATGGCAGAGACGCAACGGGAGTCACATTTAAACCGAGCAGCACGTCTGAACCCACGTTCACCAGAAATCTACTGGGTTACTATGTAAGGACTAAAAACCCCACGTCACCATAAATCTGCTGGTTACTATGTAGGACTACAAACCCCACTTGTCCCAGAATCTGCTGGTACTATGTAAGGACTACAAACCCCCCGTTCACCAGAAATCTGCTGGTTACAATGTAAGGACTACAACCCCACGTTCACCAGAAATCTGCTGGTTACTATGTAAGGACTACAAACCCCACGTTCACCAAAATCTGCTGGTTACTATGTAAGACACAAAACGAGTTTAAAAAACAAACCTGAGCGAAGAAACACTAAACCTCGAGCGCATTTCTCCATGTTGTGTGTGTATTGATCCAGCGTGTTTGTAGGCGGGGGGGGGGGGGGGTGCTGGATTATCACAGAACGCTGCGCGGCCATTGGAGGTTTATTCAATCCGAGCACAGATATTGACTCATATTACTCGTATAATACTTGTACTCGGCAAAAGTGCTTTATCCGTACCGGGTACTCGTTTCAGCGAGTACTCGGATCACCCCTAATAAACAATTGCAAAAGGCTGTGACATATGGCAAAAGACCACAGTAGAAAACTGCACTTTAGATTTTTTTTTTGTATGCCTTTTATTTCAAGTCAGTGTTCAATTTTTTCAATGAAAGAATGTTGGAAATTTTTCTTTCATTTGTTTTAAATTCAACAACTAACTAACTGACTACCTAACTGACTGACTAACTAACTGACTAAGTAACTAACTATCTAACTGAATGACTGACTGACTATCTGACTGACTGACACTATCGAACTGACTGACTAACAACTATCTAAATCTAACTGACTGACTGACTGACTGACTATCTGACTGACTACGACTGACTGACTGACTGAGCTGACTGACTGACTGACTGACTATCGAACTGACTGACTGACTAACATCTAAATCTACTGACTGACTGACTGACTGACTATCTGACTGACTGACTGACTATCGAACTGACTGACTAACTAACTATCTAATCTA
>NC_045740.1:31943997-31958467 GCF_008692095.1 Etheostoma spectabile | reverse complement strand
TAGTTAGTTAGTCAGTCAGTTCGATAGTCAGTCAGTCAGTCAGATAGTCAGTCAGTCATTCAGTTAGATAGTTAGTTACTTAGTCAGTTAGTTAGTCAGTCAGTTAGGTAGTCAGTTAGTTAGTTGTTGAATTTAAAACAAATGAAAGAAAATAATTTCCAACATTCTTTCATTGAAAAAATTGAACACTGACTTGAATATAAAAGGCATCACAAAAAAAAAATCTAAAGTGCAGTTTTCTACTGTGTGTCTTTTGCCATATGTCACAGCCTTTTGCAATATGTTTATTAGGGGTGATCCGAGTACTCGGCTGAAACGAGTACCCGGTAGGATAAAGCACTTTTGCCGAGTACAAGTATTATACGAGAATATGAGTCAATATCTGTGCTCGGATTGAATAACCATCCAATGGCCGCGCAGCGTTCTGTGATAATCACAGCACCCCCCCCCCCCCCCCGCCTACAAACACGCTGGATCAATACACACACAACATGGAGAAATGCGCTCGAGTTTAGTGTTTCTTCGACTCAGGTTTGTTTTTTAAACTCGTTTTGTGTACTTACATAGTAACCAGCAGATTTTGGTGAACGTGGGGTTTGTAGTCCTTACATAGTAACCAGCAGATTTCTGGTGAACGTGGGGTTTGTAGTCCTTACATTGTAACCAGCAGATTTCTGGTGAACGGTGGGGTTTGTAGTCCTTAATAGTACCAGCAGATTCTGGGGACAGTGGGTTGTAGTCCTACATAGTAACCAGCAGATTTTGGTGAACGTGGGGTTTTTAGTCCTTACATAGTAACCCAGTAGATTTCTGGTGAACGTGGGTTTCAGACGTGCTGCTCGGTTTAAATGTGACTCCCGTTGCGTCTCTGCCATTTTTTTTTTTACTGTCAGCTGCCCCCCCCCGCACTCCTTCTCTCTCTCTGTGTCTCTCTCTTACTCACACACACACACACACACACACACACACACACATAAAATAAAAAAGAACAAAAACAAAAAAAAATCACAATGATCATAAAAAAAAAAAAAGTTAAAAGAAGTTATATTGAGAATGAAAACTCTTGTTCATTACATTTTACTTCATAATTGCATTGCATGTGTTGTATTCATTGTTGCAAAACGTTCTGTATATAGTTTGTTTGTTACCATGGCAACACCAAAGCTCGATGCTGTCATGTAAATAGTTTTCAAATCAGCAATAAATATAACAATTTTTGATCAACTCATATCAATTGCATGCTTAAATAACATACCAGTTAAAGCCCCGCACATTTCAAGAGAACCCGACCCACTTCCGGGTTAAATCTGACCACTTCCGGTTTAGGCCCCGCCCAGTCCGAGTACGGATCCGGATACAGATAATTCATGTGGTAAACAGATACAGATACAGATAATGCTGTACTCGCTCATCCCTAATGTTTATTGCACCATTTGATATCGCGATGGCAATATATTGTGCAGCCCTAGATATATTTTTATAAAGCATCACTCTTATTGCATTCAGTGGTTTGTCTTACTTTAGGGAAGCATGTAATAACTGATAAGTAAGCTTTACATATTTTCACTGGCAATTAATCTGCAAATTTTTTTTTGATGTATTGATATATTCTTCAAAATACTATCTGACTCTTGTCTAATTAACTGCCAGAAAAGCTAGTATTCATTCTATAACAATATGAAATGGAACAGTCAAAAAAAGAGCTTTTTCCATGAGCAAAGGATTACGTCCACAGTTTGCTTGTTTTGTCCAAAACCCAAAGATATTGACTTTAAATGATATGATATGTAGATATAAGCAGTGAATGGAACCAGAGAATGTCTGACACGTTTGCTTAAAGGTACTCTAAGCAATGTTGGTTGAAGTTACTTCTTGTTGACATTCAAAATATTTTTCTCATCTTATCCCCTCCCTCCTGTGCTTCTGTGCACTAATAAATAAAGAGATATAGTCTGGCTCTACAGATGTACATTACTAGGATAGAAAGTCCTGCCCTTCTTCTTCCGGTCCATGGGACCTATCTTTTGAAGAAATATGAACAGGAGTGAACGGGGAGAGGCCAATTCTTTTTCATCCTGTTTGAATTGAGCCACGGATTACACATATGATGTTGGTCAATTTAAAAGATCATTTTTAAGTCTCAGTTTATTGTTGAACTGTTGAAGTATAAGACTGTGAAAATACATAATTAGAAAGACTTCACACGTCAATGTGGCATTGATGACGTGCAGCTGAAGCTACGACGTCTCTGTGTATCGTACCGGGGACGGAACGTCACTCAGATGAGCAGAGGATCAGTAACCATGACAGGACTGGACAGCGATCGCATCAGAGCTCTTACCTCTGTCTCCTGATCATCTGCACTGCCTTCTGATTGGAGGATTCCTGGGTAGGGGCCCCACATTGTGTCTGGATGGAGGACCCTGCAAGCCACCACCCTGCTGTCACCGCCTTCTTCACTTAACTCCAGGTCATCTAGACGAAAGAGAGAAGAGAGGAGAGGCTAACATCAGGAAAGCTGATATAAGCCGACTGTAGGTTGGACAAATACACAGAAATGCAATATCGACCTTATCATAAAACAACTGGATATCATCCAGGCAGTGTCATCAATGACAAATATGAAGAAACATGTCATAGATTACAGTTAGGGCTGTGAAATTAATCCAAATTAGAATCGTGATTAAGACTCCAAAAACAAGACTCATCAACAAAAACAATTATTTCACACATGTTGTTGTGCAAGCAAACAAAAAAGTTATTTTGTCTTGTGTTCTGAATCAATAAAAAAAAAGGTTCAACAGGAAAAGTATGAAGGGAAATTTCATTGTTGATTTGTTCAACGAGTAATCATGGTAAATAATCATGATTTCAATACTGACCAAAATGATCGTGATCAAACAGCCCTAATTACAGTCTTTGTATCAATATTTGTGAGGATTCAATTTTATATACAGTCTGAAATCACTTTTACCAATAAAACATAATAAAACATACTAATTACTACTTTGTAGAAACTAGGGTATGTAATCAAAATATCTGTTTCAATCTGTATAAAGCCTATTGTTTGAAACATGACCCGTAGCATTTAGCAGAGAGCATATGGCAGGAAAAATAAATAAATATATATACAGTATATATAGCAGAAGCATGTTGCTTGAACTTGACCTGAACCCTTGCAGCAGTTCAAACCAAACAGTCAACTGCTCAACAGCAGGGGGAGTTTGATACAAGCTGAGCACTTCTGTCATGGCCGGTTTAAACAGGGGAAATTTGTTGTGTACTTCCTCAAATTGATAACTGTGGAAGGATGGCGGTGACGGCTGTGGTCTGAGCCTGCTGCACCCCAGCCAGTTGGCCAGGAGCACTGATCCATCGATTTAAAAACTTTAGACAGCTCTGAGTGCAGTAGAAGTCTCGCACATCTGAGGAGAAATGTGTTGCAGTGGGAAGGTTTCTCGTTAAGACCGTCCACCTCTCTCTGTGATCAAAACGCATATAAAAACCCTGCTCTCCTCCCACCGCTCACCCCTCCCCTCCTCATCTCGTCCATGGTTCAGGCAACTGTTTTGGGGGGTCGGTCTAAAGTGGCGGGCCTGATAAGAGTGTTTGTCTAACACTCTCCATGTCAAAACACTCATCTATCTTCTCTGTATCTATCCCCACCAGAGAACAACGGACAGACGCTGATAAAATGGCTTTCCCACAGCCGGTGGGGGGGGGTTGGGGTTGTGGAGGGGAGGAGGAAGGGGCAGGAAGGAGTGTGGTTTGAGCGAGGAAAGTAGGAGGGACAAAAGTCAGTGAGAAGTAGACATTAATTCAATAAAAATGAGTCCTTAAAGTCAAATAGCTGTTGGAAATATTGTTTTGCTGTTCCAAAGACAAGAAGGAAGTGGTATGTTTCCCTTAACTCCAAGTTGCAAAGACACAATGAATGACACATGGGTCACACAGCAATCACATTCTGCAGAACTAGATATACCTGATAATATCTGTTTTATTAGGATCAACACTGATGCAACCACATCTGTGATCTCAGAACAAATGACCATGTGCTTTACTAAGTGCTTGCTGGCACAATTGCTTTCCAGTCATAGTATAGGTTACACTGTAACCAGCACTACTTTCTCATTCTTTGCCCCGGTGCACATGAGAGCGTGACAGTGATGCCAGATGCAACAAAAGCTGACCTGACCTGTTGTGCTTGGGTCAGGTTGGGCTGAATTTTTTATTGAACGATTCAGTTTTAGGGTGGAGCTCCATTTCAGAAATATTATCAAAGACAACCGAGTCTCATTTATTTGTTAGAAAACACCAAATTAAAGAGGATATAGCTGGGCTGTTGGCCTCCTGACACATAATTGCTTTCAAATTCTGTTGGGGTTTGGACAGAAATGTTCCAGGTTCAAGTCGGGCCAGTGTCAGATTTCAGTCCCAGGTAAAGCACCAACCCAAACATGACTCCTCAGACAGTCAAACCTGCTAGCTACAGAGTCTGAAGTCCAACATCTGTCCAGCTAGTATCCTATCTCCTTTCCCATGGGGCCTCAGTTTGGCCACTCTGACTCTCCTTATCTCAGTACTCCATCAATCTCCTGTCTGCCTCTGTACCATTGGCCAATCTTCATCACATGGGACTCTTATCAGCCTGACCAGCTCAACTGACCCTCCTTATGAAACAGTGCAAAGATTTGACCTCAGTGAGCCAACACAGATATTAACTTATAAACAAGCCCAAAACAAGCATTAGTTTGTCAGATAGTAAGGCTGAACATGCATTATCATATTCCTTTCATGACCTGTTGCATCATATCCATTCATGTAAGCATGCCTTTAGGTGAATCTAATGGCTCATTTGTTGTTTTGGTAGTGGGTTGAGGCCAACCTAAATCTCCAAATGTGTTACTGGTGTCTTTTTACTAGGCTTTAGCACTAGGTGTACATAGACAGGCTTAACACCACTTCTGCAGGAGAAGCTCACCTCTGGATTAAAGTTAAAAAGCTATGAAACAAAATATTTCACAAGTTGAAGTGCATGTCTTAAATGTAGATAAAATAAAATGTTTGTATGGTGTTTGTAAAAATGTCATGCTGGTCTATTGCTTGCCCTGTTGATCCATCATCAAACTAGGAAACTGTTTACTTTGCTAATGGGAAATATTGAGCCATGCTAAAAAGATCATCATGACACAAAATCATCAGAGAAATACTGTTAGGAACATTTTGGATTCAACATCATAGACAGCAAAAATTAAGGCAGGTGCCTGCCACTGTCACATTAACACAACAGCAGATCTCAAGTCCCCTGTCACCAGCATAGTCATCACAAATGAATGGAATTACATCAATTCTACAAGGATTAGCCTATAGTGGTGTCTTACAACGCTGACAACACTGCCTTTTCCAGGCAACAGCGGCGCACAGAGCACCAGAGAGCCGGGGGATAAGAGCAGACGGGTGTGTGTCAGGCAGATCACCAGAACCCCCACTGACACATCACCTACAGTACGAGGAACATCCAAAACACAAGATGCACTCTCAGTGGTTTCTGTGAAGTACTAATGAAAACTATTCATTTTTGTTTGGCTTTTTCTATTTCATAGGACAGGTTAGACATGAAAGTGGGGGGTGAGAGGGGGAATGACATGCAGCAAAGGGCCGCAGGTTGGAACTGAACCTGGGGCCGCTGTGACAAGGACTAAGCCTATATATATAAGGCAGGCTCTACCAGTTGAGCTACCCAGGCGCCCACAAAGTACTAAGGAAAATCCTAAAATACACCTTCCAAGTGGAAAAGTCCCACCATGCCACTGACCCACCTGTGTGAAACACATGCAACATCTCTCTGCAGTGTCATCTGCCATGTCATGTTGTAAATTCAGATGAATGTTGATCGGCTGTCAGTGTTTCTATCGTTTACATATATCACATCGCTCTTAAAAGTGATGCAAACATTATAGTCCTTATACTTGTGGTGGGACTCCACCATCTACCTGAGTGAGAATGTTAAAACAATATATTTTTCTATATAGCTACAATATTGTTATAGTCTATGTCATTATTGGTACACATAGTTAGTATTGCCATCATCTGATTAATAAATGCAAGAAAATGTAAATGCAAAGAGTTTAACTAGTTAATTATAGGCTCATTATCAATGACTGAAGATCCAGTTGTCAAGGAGTCTGTTTAATAAAACACTGGATTTTTGCACATTGGTAGAAAGAAAGTGCTAGCAGTGCACCTCCACTAATGATTGTTGCTTGCTAATCCCAGCAGGTTAGTTGTGTCCACTGGGGTAGCACGAGGCCGCCAACAATCATAATCCCTGTTAATTACCCTTCCTGCCCACCACAGACCTGCATAATAACCCAGCGCTCCTTATCCATATGGCTGTACTGGCTGCTCCTACCCTCCCTGCTGTGTTTGATACTACTACCCATTGCTCTTATACACTGGGCCGTGTATGTAGTGAGACTAAAAACTCAAGGCTGCATGGGCTTTCTGTCAATATCAACTAGCTCCACTGTATTCACTCTAGAGCTCTAAAAATTAATTGAATAATGGATAACTTCTCAATCACTAAATTAATGACCAACTAATTTGATAATCAAAACATCAATTTTAGCCATTTTTAAAAATAAAAATAAATTCTCTGGTTACAGCTTCTTAATGTAAGATATGTTCTAGTTTCTTCACTCCTCTACGACAATAAACGGAATATCTTTGATTGTTGAAAAAACAAGACATTTGAGAACGTCATCTTGGCTTTTGGATAACATTGATCGACTTTTTTCACGATTTTCTGACTTTTTATATAACAACTAATCGATAAGTCTAGAAAATAACTAACCAATTAATCAACTAGGAAATTAATAATTAGTTGAAATCCTAATCTTCACTACAATTTCTCTCTTTCTCTCACACAAACACTGTGCCAACACACATCCATCATGTAAACACCAACATACACCCTGTCACCAGCTACACACATACACACAAAGGCTTATCAATACGGACGCTTCAGCAGCCACTGGGGCGTCCAGGCCTCTTAGACGAGCCAACACAATAAAACAATCAGTCCGACATTAATGAAATGACTAACGCAATTAACCAATGAGTGTGTGTGTGTGTGTGTGTGGGGGGGGGGGCAATGACAGAGTACCGAGCTGAAGGTGGCAGACAGCTGTTAGCTGAGACCACAGCAATGTTGATGTTTTTTTTCAGTACCATTTTATTTATTTTACCCTTTGTTTTCTCCACTTCACCAGCTGTTCTGTTGTTTAATAAGTGAGTTCTGTCAATGGAAATTACACTTAAAACCTAAACATGTTAATGATTAAAACATTTGAACTATCTATTGGAAGACTTCCCTGATGTTAATGTGGGAGACAAATTAAGAGGGACAGTAACGGCGTTTTCCACTGCATGGTGTCTACTCTACTCACCTCGACTCTACTCGCTTTTTTGGGTTTACATTACGGAAAAAAGTCCCTGGTACCTGCTAACAGGTACTTTTTGTTGTACTGCCTCAGTCAAGGTTCCTAGCGAGCTGAGGCGATACCGAAAGATGAAGTGAAAACCTGCCGACTTCTGATTGGTCGGAGAGAATTGTCACTAATCACTGTGTAATCATTGCTAGTGACAGAAAGGGGTGGGGGGTCCTGAACAAACCCGCCGTGTTTACCGGTAAATATAGTTTTTCCAGCGTTGTTTAGTTTTTTTTGTCGCCTCCAGGTACATTAGAAACTAATTTGCCTTCTGGCTGTGGCAACACGCCGAGAATCAAAAACACCTTGCGTTGTGTGTTGTGTGTGTGTGTGTGTGTGTGTGTGTTGTGTGTGTGTGTGTGTGTGGTGTGTGTGTGTCGTGTTAGGTCACGGCAGTTTCCTGCTATGACGACCAGCCACGCTCGCCTCACGCATGAGGCGGTACTAATCTGCAATGGAAGGAGGAGGACGGGGCCCGCCCATGTTTGTCCTCAGTTTTCAATAACTGATGAGTATTCAAACGTATGGGTTGTTTTAACTAGGAAGGCAAAAATGGCTAAAGCAGGAACAGGGAGTAATATGTATGGATGCCTTGATGAAGTTATTTGTTGTACATGCATGGATAAGTCTGTAAAGGTCATTAAATGTAACACCGCATCATGGCTTAATGATGAGTTTAGCTTTAGTTTTAAAGATACCTCCCTTCTTTAATTGAGAAATTGGGTTACACTTTTAAATTACATTAAAACAGAAACAAAGAACAAACAAAAAAATGCCAAAGAAATAAAAGTAAAAGCTTAAGTAATAGTGAGGTGAAGCCATCATCAAGCCTCACGACATTGCCAAAGATTTAACTTTACTAACTCTACTTAAGATGTAGCCCTACTAAAAATAATATGAGGAACTAAAGTGTTATTTTACACTTAATCATGTAGATTAATTGTTGTTCTCAGATGATACATCTCCAGGTATAGGCACTTAGAAAGAAAATTAATTAAACCTGCAGGTGAGCTGTTATCTTAACTGATATGTCATATTATTAATAAGTGCTTACTTGGTGGAAACTTACTTAGTTCGCAACTTTGGAAAGAATCCCAAACAGTACCCTCATCCGAGGAAATTTCTTTGGCTTGTTAGGAAGCTGCCTTATGATGACGCTTCAGATGTTTATTTCCAATCAATTTGTTTGTCAACAATAGTTATTGGTCTAATAAAATGCAATCTTTCTAGAATGAGACAGTTATTACTTTCACAATGGGTGCTTTCCTGAAAACTAAAATGATTTACAGTATGTTCACATGTTGTGTGTTGGTAAATGGCTAAACCTTGTGCTGTAAATTACAGAAGAGAGATAAAGGATTAGAGTTGTACGTGATACCAGAGCAATAACAGAAAATAGAATTCAATCTTGAATTTAGAAAAAAACTGTTATTAACTGTTAAGTCAGACTGACACCACTGGAACACTTCAACGGTGTAAATGATTGGGTGTCAAATTAGATGATCATTTTGTCTTAATCAAAACTGTTTGCATGATGGATATGGTCTGGAAAACGCAGGGCAAGTTTTTTAACAGCGGCGAGTGGCCTATAGAAACTGAAAGAATTATTCTTATTCTTTCTTTTTCCCGGCAAATGAATTAAGGACTTAAAATATTCAATAACTCACCAAAATTGGCGGTTGCATCAAGTCTGGTGAAAATGTATGTATTTTAAGGATTTCGGGAATAGGTGCACAACAATGGCTCGCTAGCGCCCCCTACCAAAGTTTAAAACTTGAGTCAACGTTCAACGTATCGAAAGTTCAAAATTCGTGCGATTTTGGCCATTTCTACATGTCGTACTTTAACAAACTCCTCCTAGAAATTTCATCCGATCAACTTCAAACTTGGTCGGTGTCGTCTTACGATGTTAAAGATAAAAAGTTATTAAAAGAAAACCTTTTCGTCATAGTTCATGGCAGCGGCGGTGCGGCCATTTTGTGCGTTTCGCCATTGAAACAGGAAGTGAGTGTAACTTGAGTGTACATTGTCCGATTGGCTCGAAACTTTTCAGGATTCATCAGAGTTCACCCCTGACAACATATACACGCTAAAGTCATAGCGCCCCCTAGTGGCAACAGGAAGTAGACCTAAAGACGTTAACGGTAAAAAGTTATTAAAAGAAAAACGTTTGGTCTTGCCCCCTATGCTTAAGCCACGCCCCTGTCACAATATTTTAACCGTTTAGTCTTGTGTGAGGTCATTGAACTCAGCAGAGAGTTCCTTCTTCATTGGTGATGTTTGACCCGCCCCCTTTCACAGCTATTGAACTGTATGACGTAGAGTCTTGTGTGAGGTGTCATTGAACTCCGCAGGGAGTTCCCTTTTCATTGATGACGATTTGCAGTGTCTGAGTGTCGCGCAAATGTATGGTCGCAAGGAGCGGCGTCCGCCAGTTCCCCCGACACGCGCAGGTTAGCGAGGGCCCGTCCATTGCTAGTTGCAGCTTTAATTTGTATTGCTCCTTTGAAGGAAATTCAATGTGCTTTACATAGCATAAAAGGCATTATGAAAAGAAACAAAATGAAAACAACATTAACAGACATTAAAATAAGATTTGAAAGAGTAAAATGAAATGGACCACAAATATCCACCAACAGAATAAGTCAGATAAAACAAGAGAATAAAAATTACAGTGCAGTAACACTGCAGTGCAAAATATAAATAAATAGTCTGATTTAATAAAAGTCAGTGGAGCAGATCTTGAGTTTTCTAGGAGGTTTTTCCAGATTTGTGGTGCACAAAAAACTGAATGCTGCTTCTTCATGTTTAGTTAAAGTTCGACTATGGGTTAGCAGGAAAAGACGTGTTCCAGATCTTCTGGGAGGTTGTAGCAGAAGATCAGAAATGCATGTTACCTATAAACCATTCAGTGCTTTATTAACCTTTTAACAATGTTAAGTTTTTAACAATGATTACTTAAAAGAAAATGTCTAGGTACCCTCCTGAGAGGTATCCAGGAGTCAGTCTGTAAAATATTTGTGTGCGTGTGTGTGTGTATTACTGTCAAGTCAAACATTGTGTAGGCCAACTGAGCTTGGTGTGCAAGGAATCACATATGCAAAAACACTATGCATAACCATGCATAAGGCCATCATACTTTGTCATCCAATAGGAACAAGCAGCCTCAACAAACAGCCTGTCTGGTTGGATATCAATGAGAACTAAAGGGGGGAAAAAGAACAGTGTAACCCAACACAGAATATTCTCCTCTATCCGGCCTAATTGATTTTTAAAAAGACTATTGTTGATATCAAATGAGCAAATCGCGGCGGAGCTATTGATTTTTTGACACCACACAACAGGAAATCTTTATCTGCGTGCTACTCCGACCCCACACTAATAGGTGGGGTTTAACCTCTGCTAAATGACAAATCCCAACACCTCCAGTTACAATTCTCCCTTTAACTCTCATGGGAAACACAGGACAAATACTGCAGTTAACATTACAAGATATGGGGTTCTGTGTTCTATGTTTACACATGATGTCAACATTTAGTTATATCTGCCAAATTTACAAAGGGTTTCTTATCACCTGTCTAATAAAGTGAGATGTATATGTTTGTGTGTCTATGTTTGGGGGGGGAAGGTAACCCGCACGATGCTGGATATACCAAACTAACTTTTCTTCACTTTCCTGGAGCACCAGCAGAATGGAAAGAAACATCATGACTGTTGTGTTGAATAAGGTTGGCAAAAAAAAGGCCTTTCTCTTTCTCACACACACACACACACACACACACACACACACACACACACACACACACACACACACACACCAGTGGTGGTTGATGAACACAGATACAGTATGTGCTGATTAGCTCTCGTAACATCATTTGGGGTCTTCTGTTAGTCTTGACGGGGTAACATTTGGTTTTGAAGTATTCTACAAGGAGCACTACCACCAGCCCAGCATTCGGCCCGTTCCCAGACACACTTTCAACGGCCACTGCACTAGTTTATGGAGAAAAGTGTAAAACTATTGACATTTTTGGTATTTTATGAGCAACTATATACTATATCTATACAGTATATACTCTCAATTTTACAGAGCCAGACAGGTATTAAAGGCAATATTATTGATCTGTGAGTTCATGTGTATGTTGTTTCCTTTAAATTAATAAATTGTGTACACTTAAAGGCAATGAAAACCTATTTTCTATTTCTATTTTATCAACTACTTGCTATGAGTGATAGGCTCCAACATAAACAGACACTATCTTCTTCCAAAGATTTCTATTTTTTGCAGTTTGTGCTCATCACACTGGTTGGAAAAAAAGGTGATGTGACTTGGTTGGTGGACCCATTTCACATTACACAGTAATTTGTTACATTGACCACATTAAAAATATTAATAATGCAGCTTTAACTGGACTATTTGTGATTTTCCAGTCATTATTTTTGCTGTTAAGATTTACATTTTTTAACTATACTATAACTGTATTTTGTACATCAAGTATCTGCAAATCTTTGAATAATCTGCAGAGACTCATTAAGGGATTTGAAATGTATTTCCAACATTTGATAGGATTCTTCTTCCCAAAGCAATGGCAGGTTTCAGTGTTCATACAAAATACGCATCATTTTGCCTTTTTTAAGACTCATAATACTAAACAATTAATTTGGTGCGACCCTTGATATCCTGCTAATTTATAGTGTCACAACTTTGATTATCAATATTCACTAAGAAATTGACTAAGTTCCCACCTATGTTTCGTTATTGTGGTAAATAACTCGAAAAGTCCAAGAGTTGTATTTTTGCGAATCCTACACAGCATTTCATATTAATGACAACTCACATCATTTATGCTGCCTGATAAAACGCCTCAATCTAACAACAACCAAGACCTGATTGTGCCTCCTTTTCTCTTTCTTGTCTCGCTCTCCATGATCTTCCATGCAGCACCCCTGGGTCCCTGGAGTCCGGCAGGCTCGGCTCAGCCGCAGATAGACATTTCTGGGATAGGCATCTACTGCTCAGGACCACGCAATCATTTCCATTTTACCCTCTGTTGCACAGGCAAGATAAGACACCTGCGTAGCCAAGCTAATCAGATGAGCTTCAACAGAACTTTATCATTGACATTTACCACTGTTTACCCAACTAATTTCTCTTAACTGCACTGCTGAACTTTTATCTACAAAATACATACACCACCAGAAAAGAGCAAGAAGCAAACATGCAAATTCACAAATATGCGCAGAAAGATTAAATGAGGGGGAGAAAACTAAAAGCATTTTTTTCTGTTCAGAGGACGAAGGGGGTGAAAAGAGAACAAGTGACAGAGCTACTGCTGATGAGATGAGCCCTCCTCCGCCTCCTCCGCCTCCTCCTGCTCACTGAAGACAAAAAAATGCAAAGGATGCTGCTGACATTCACATGCAAAAACTTCATTTGGGAGTTCAATCACCTGAACGCTGGTGGGGAGTTTTATTTATTGCTGTTAAAAAAAAATAAAAAAATAAAAGTGCTTCTGAATGCAAGAAAGTGAGTTCAGCATTAGCCAACCAGTCACAAGACAGATGGGTTTTTAAAATGATGTAAACCAGTTTGATCCACTAATGTTAGAACTAATGTTAGTCTGGGGTTCTAAATGTGTCCCCATCAGGTCAAAATGTTAATGTGACACACGATATATCATAGTCTAAAAACGCTATATGCATAGGGTCATGAAATTATTTGAGCGTTGTCCCAAGAGGATACATCTATTTCATGTTAATGACCACATGTATCGCCATGAATGGGTGTTAGTGTGGTTAACCACAGGGTCCCTCAGTGGCCCAATGTGCTGCTGAGCCCCTATTAACTCCCACTCTGCAATGCACACAGTTTTTAAATGCTAGAATATCACATGGCTCCACATTTCTGTGTGGTAATTCGTTTAAACATTTTTAATTTAGAAAAGTGCTGCATATATGCATAAACCAACAATAATGAAAGTCTTTTGGCCAGATTTTGACAAAGGGACGTTCTTCAAGACAGGGTCTCAGGATTAGATAATAAACTAGAACCCACCGCTAGTGACTGGCACGGCATGTCTCATGCCGCTGGACATCTGTTTCATTCAGAATGTGAGCACACGCATCTGCCAGAGCAAATACAACATGAGCTTAAGGCTGCACGACATGAGGAAAATATCTAACTGTGATTATTTTTGGACTGATATTGCAATTGCAATATGATTTACAATATTGAAGGGGAATGATCATTTTGGATTATAGGGTTTATTTATTATAGGGTGATATTTGTGAGGTATTTTTTTTTGGTCTCTGGGATCTGATTTGTTGGACTTCTCTGCAGCATCACATTCCTTAATTCGCAATGGTTTGACACATATTTTGCCTATAACAAATATTGCACTAGTCCGTATTGTGATTTTGATAAAATTGCACTTTATTGTGCAGCCCTACATTAGCTTGCAGATTTGGCTGGTTCCCAGCCACTTTTCTTGTGCACAGTCCCAAAGAAAAGTTCAATAAATTCTGTACAAACCAGCTGACAGTAAACCTGGAGCTTGTTGGTGCCCATGGAGTTCTGATGTACCAAAAAACTATCTGATGTAACAGTCCCACTGATGCCATTTTCACTTGGACAGGACTACGTGGTAGTGGTTACTTGGAACAAATAACTCAAAATCAAGTTTTCATCAATACTTTTTAATCATGATACTGAAATAAGAGTTGGTATTTTGTGCACAACTTGCGTCTTTTTCCTGCATGTAGCTACGTAACTATGTAGGCAGATGAAGTAGTGTGACAGATCAACTGTTTCTCCAACCAATGGAAAAAGCCATCAATCAGCAAAACACCAGGTAAATGTACACTGCTGAACAAATGGTGGCGGTGAGATGCAGTATGAGGGGTGATTCAGAGGTCTGCAACCTTGCTCGTTATTGGGCCCTGGGGTAATAGCCCGCTGTAATCCAACCTCAACCCCATGA
>NC_045740.1:31943198-31943987 GCF_008692095.1 Etheostoma spectabile | reverse complement strand
AGCACCAAAGTCAGGACAAGTTTTACAGTTTCAGCTGTACTTCAGGAGAGATGGCCAAAATAATAAACTTGTGTTTCCCTCAGTCTTGTTCTTTCATGCTGTGGAGCGTAATGAAGAATGCAGCCTCTCTTGGAAACTAGCAAGGTTTTAGAATTTTCTCTCTGTTCCTTGGTTTAGGTTACTGTTGCTGGAACTTTGTACTTTATAGAAGAACACTGTTTATGCTAAATTCCTGTGATTGAAATCAAGTGGGCATCTTCCAAAGTTGGAAAAAAGACACCTACTTGATCTGGCTAACTCAAACATCTTATAGCTTAGGCTGAACTGGTACATACGAGACAATTTTGTCACTTATTCTTGCAGTGTACTTGCAGTTCACAGCTGAAATGAAAAGAAATAACGATTTCAGAAACCAATACGTTTCTACAGACATTTTGCATGTATTAAGTATAATATTAAGGAAGAATTGGAAAAGTCTGAACCTATTCTTCAAGCAAGTGCTGTGAATTCCACAAATGTTTTAACCTGGACAATGTCAAACACACCTATAGAAACATAGAAGTCTGCTTTCTCTATTGTTATGTTGAGAAGAAAACGATCCAAAAACTACAACAATTTTCAACATCCATTTAAAAAAAAAAAACAACGCTGACTGGAGAGTCATGACTCAGGGAGAAAGAAGAAATTCTTGGGAGTTATTCTAATGTGAAACTGTATGTCTGAGAGAAAAAGAAAATTTAAGCCCAAGTGTGTGTGTGTGTGTGTGTGTGTGTGTGTGTGTGTGTGTGT
>NC_045740.1:31928376-31943188 GCF_008692095.1 Etheostoma spectabile | reverse complement strand
TGTGTGTGTGTGTGTGTGTGTGTGTGTGTGTGTGTGTGTGTGAGGGGGCACATCCTTCACAAGCACAGCTGCTCCCTCATTTACACTCCCACCTCCATCTCTTGCAGCCTTCTTTCTCTCCTCCGCTGTAGCCTGTCACAAATTGAAAGTGGAGACCTTCCAGAAACTATTCCTGATAATCACACATGAATTAATTAGAAAATGTTTCTTGACATTCTCTACGCACAGACAGGGAGAGGAAAGACTGAGGCAAAGCCACAAAATTAATTGTACGGTATGTGACTCCGATAATTAATTCAATCATTAATTCATGTCTGCTTTAACAACTCCTTCTGGCTCCCGCTGAAAAAAAGGACATTTCAATCAGGCCGGTATCGGCAGTGCGGGCCGGGGAAAAGGAGACATGGAAAAGTTAAAGAGTGATAGGGTTGCTTGACACACTCAGGGTCATTTAGAGGTTCATCAATTAAAACAGACAAGAGCAAGAAGAGAGCGGTGAGTGAAGCGAACAAACAGAAGGAACATGAGAAGGGCTGTAAAACACAGCCATTCTTTGTTTCTTACTCCATATCTAGAAAGAATACATAAATACTCCTCACCAAAGCATCTTCTTGTAATACATCTGGCAATCAATGGTAACAACTGAAAATCAAAAAGGAAACTAATTTTATGGTTTCTATTCCGTCCTACACATATCTGCGTTTATATTCCCTGCTGCTGCATTCTATAAAGTAGGCCGAAGGGTCCCAAGCTCTTCTGATTCATTTTCTAAACATTGTCTCTGTCTACTTATAGTCCATTTAAGTACTTGTAGTCATTTTGTAATGCTGAAAGTTTCAGGATAGACAAAGTGAAAAACACCCATGTGGAGTATTATAGAGCATGCTGCTAACAGTTGACTTTATAGTAAAAATTACATTGGCACATGTGGCAAATATAGCAAGTACTTCAGACAGCTTTTCTAGTGCAACTGTAGACACATAAACTCCCTTAAGGTTTGGGAAAACAAGAGATTGTTGTCTAATAAAGGAAGGAAACTGGTGAGTAAGAGATACAGAAGAGGACACAGAGAGAAAAAGACAGAGGATGATAAGGAAGAGATATGAAGGTGGGAAAAATGAGCAGTAAGTGGGAGACATGAGTGTGCTTATGTGCTAGTTATATCTTGTTGATGTTATGTCCTTATTAAAGATATAAAATGAAAGCAATCGTGAGATTTTGTTGGTCCTAAATGCTACAATGGATCAATTTGGGGTCAGGCCTTTAATTATATCATTTAAAAGATTATCATTACATTAGTGTTTGGTATTAGTTAAGCAGGTAGCTAAAGTTGAAGCAAAAGTAGACATTTTTTAAAGCCACAACCTAAATTATAGCACAAACCCCTTAAAATGTTGCAAATGAGTCTGGTAAAATGGAAACATTCATGCACATGTTTAGGCCAAAAAGACAAAAAGGGGAAAAAGAGTTAAGTCTTTCATAGGGGTGTGGTACAGTACCTGCTCGCCTGAAAACCAGCAGAAAAATATGCAAAGCTGGCGGTAACAAGACTAACAAGACAAGAAGCTGGGGTTGATTCAAAATGACAAGCTGCAAAAGGTCGTCCCTTTAACAGTGATCTGAGCTCCTGGACCTCATCACAGTTTAACAGAACTTTATCTAAATCAGCTGACCGCTGGGGGCCATCGGCCTCCAGACAAACTAATATGTACAGCTGCTGACAGAAATCACTTCATTACCTTAAAATATAAAGAAATGTATCCACTACAAAGTATCAGTAGGAAGTGATGATTAACCAGTTTAGGAAACCCTATCAACAACTACTGGAACATTACACCTCAGTTCATTTACTCTTACTATTGTTTCAAGCTCTGTATAATTTTCCTGTTATATTACTACGTACAGTACTTAAACATACAGTTTCTGACAGGTTTGGTACTTTAACCCTCTGAAGGTCTAAGGACATTTTCCCATACAGTATCTTCTTAAATGTACCTTTTTAAGGTATTTGCATAAAACTGATCCCTGTGTGTTTCATATCAAAACGTTCAGAACAAACTCTCTAGAATAGAAAACTTTACATTTCCTCTATAACAAACTCTATATAGTGACGCCCACATTTTTTAAGAAATAAGTTGGTGCTAAAGCTGAAATGTTGATGTTTTTTTATAATTCCTCAAATCTCTTTTGAAAATAAAGATTAACTTATGACATGTTGTACGAGTTGTTTCGGTGCTTGATATGACTTTACCAAAGTAGATATGATTAAAATAGTAAATAACTGTATGAAATGAAATGTTGTAATATTTCTTTTTGAGTAAGAGTTTTGTCAAACATCGTTTGGACACGCCAGTGTGTCTTTCTTCCTCAGAGGGTTGAAGAGCTCTATTCTTACAAGAGGTTTCTAACATCCCTAACATCACACATTTAAAAAGAAACCTATGATACTTGTCAGTCATCAGGATTGTATTCATACGTCAGTTTGAGCCACATTAATCAGTCTATAGTCTTGCAGTTTTAATCTATATGTATGATATACTAGTAACATGTAATGTTGCAGTTACTTAACAGGAAGTTTGTTACATGTGTTTCTTATATCAGCCATAGTATAAATACAATACAGACACTGAGCATCCTATCCTGAGGCTTCCTAGATAATGAGGAGAGTAGGCAGAATAATCATAAAACACCCAAATCAGGCTTGCTACCCCCCAGCATGCGCCAACAGGAGATCACACACCACTGTGGAGACAGACATTACCGCTAGCTCACTCAAATGGAACACTTTGCATTTGTGAGTCTAGCTTTCTCTGGTTCGGAATTTACACAGTTACAATTAAAGTAAAAAGGTATTCATTAAAATAGGCGAAGACTAGTAACTGCCAGTAGTCCGCTGCGGAAGACATCCCTGATTGAAAGTCTAGAAGTCCCATAGCCCCGCCTTCGCAGCTGTACATACGTCCTAGTTTTCCCCTTCCTCAACCTTTATTGTGCGGTCTTAGTTTGATTCACAGTGCATTCATTTCTGCAGTCCATTTGGTACTCAGCAATACACTCGCCAAGTGTCAAGTAGATCGGATGAACGGTTTTCCAGATATTTAAACGACCACACACACACACACACACACACACACACACACACACACACACACACACACACACACACACACACACACACACACAAATGCTGCTCACTGAAGTTCAAATTGTACCCATACCCAACACCAGAAGTTACTTGGGGAATGGATGTAGGCAATGGAGCACACTGACAAGTTAAATACAGATGTCTTTAAGTGTATTTGTGTTTGAGAGTAAGGGTAGGTTGTGGTGCAGTGGTTGCAGGAGAAGCCAGGGATCTGATAGGCTGGTAATCAGCGTGCCAATGTCCAGTCCCGCCAGCAGAGCCAGGCCTGCCATGGGCTCACGAGCTGGGTGTATGGGAGCTGCTTGGCTGATAGCAGCCGGACAGCACGGAGAAATGTTCCTTAAGATTAGGGCCTCGTGCCTATCAATCATCAGGCATGGAGGAGGGGAGTGACACATCACAGACAGGCTGGAGAGAGAGAGAGGAGATGGTAAAGGAAGGGAAAGTGTGTGTCTGTCAGAATATGGTGTAGATCTAGAGTGGGTGATGGAGGCAGAGGGCGATGCTGGCTTCCAATGCTCCTCCTGAGCTTCTGCTCCCAAGTACATGAACAACTTTTTATTGCACACGCTCTCCTGCACTAGCACTGCACAATATGAGGAAAATATCTAATTGCAATTAGTTTAACTAATATTGTGATTGTGATATGATTCATGATACTGGAGGGAATGATCATTTGTGTATCACTGTTCTCATTTTCATTAAAAATATTAAAATGAAAAAAAGAATGTAAGTGATTTTTTGCGAGGATCTATACCAAACAATTGTTTTTCTACAGTCTGTAGGACAGGACTTGTAGGATGAGACATCTCCAAAGCACCACAACACTTCATTCACAATGGTTTGACACATTGTTTGCCATTGACCAATATTGTGATTTGGATTTTGCACTAGTCCATATTTCAATCAAATTGCAATAAATTGTGCAGCCCTATCTTGCACGCGTTGTTTTTAGATTGCTCTCGTTATATATGAGCTAGTTTGTGCTGCAGTAGAAGAGTCTGATTGACCAAAACTGATGAATCTTTTTCATAAAAATTCACTAAGAAAATTATGATTGATGTGATGTCATTGTTTATAGATGCACAATTACAGATCCATTAAGTCTAACATACATTCCTGCTGACGCACATGCAAAAGTTCTCTTTGGCTGTGTGTTCATGGGATGAAAACAAGTTCAGACTGTACTTTGAGGTATCTCAGCCTCACTGACAAGACAAGCCCTCTGGACACATGACAACCAATCATCATCCCAAAACCTTTTGATTGACAGGTGGAATTGACAAGGTGCTTGCAGGGACACCCTCCTCCAGAGAGACACGGCAGTCTGCTGGCTGGAGATATGGAGGAAGGTTAGAGAGAAGAGCACGAGAGTACAGCATGTCTAAGTGTGTGAGAGACGGGTGGATGTGGGTCAGTCCTGCTCTAAAGGAGCTCACAGTTGATGCCAGTGTAGTATTGTAATTGTACAAATGAAAATGAGGGGTTGGATGCAAAATGAATTAAAACTTTCACAATTAATCAAATTAGTGTCCCAGTTAACTCCTAGTTAATCACACATTTTTTATCTGTTCTAAATTGTTCACGTTTTTCAAGCTCAAGTGGTATTTGAGACTTGACTACTCCGGTGGTAACTCAGTTCTAATCCACAACACATGCAAATCACTTAAGTCTTATGGAGAGAACCATCTGGTGAATAGGGCTGCACAATTAATCACAATTTTATCAAAATTGCAATATGAACTAGTGCAATATCCAAATCGCAGGGGTTGCAATATTTCTTAAAGACAAAATGTCAAACCGGCGCTGCAGACACGTCCCGGCCTACAAATCCTATCCTACAGACTACAGAAAACGTTCTTGTTTGGTGCAGATCCTCACAACAATCACACTACAACCATTTTAATTTTAATATTTTTCAATGAATGAGAATAATGATATTAAAAAGGTCATTACTTCCAATATCATGAACCATATTGTAATCGTAATATCAGTCAAAATAATTGCAATTAGAAATGTTTCTCATACTGTGCATCCCTAATTCAAAAGACTCTTTTGGTTATCAATTTCTGCTCAAGGAGCTTTGTTTCAGCTAGCCATCAGTCCTGAACATGGATGTAGTATAAGACCTGGAACACCCACTCCCATTCTGCAGTCTTGTCTCTCTCTACAATATATTTGAATATATCTAGGAGTCGCCAAGAGGGTCTGAAAAGTCACATCTTGCAAGAAAGTCATAAAGTTGGCAACACTGTCTATGACTATGAAATCACAGAAAGTGTGTGGGTTAACAAAAATTGTGGCGTTAATGATAATTTGCATTAACTGGTTATTAACACGATAGATTTGACAGCCCTTATATTATTATTTTTTTAGCTATTGAACTATCAGTGTCACCCAATTTATTTTTAAACATAATCCTCATGTTATTGTAGTTATGTTATCCTAACCTGACACCATATGCCTAAAAAAGTAAACCCTTTCTACTCCTCCCTCCTTCATCTCATTCTCCACCAATGTTTCTTGCAACTTGGCACTTGTTCTGTAGTTTGGACCGTCACTCCACAACTGTCAGAAATGGATTGTCTATTTCAAATTAGTGGTATAAAACACTAAGAAACCCAACTTGTATCACAGCACAAAGATTCCTTAAAGGAAGCCCTAAGACATGTTAGAAATGTTCTACGACAAACTCTTTCCACACTTCAGCCCACAGAGCCAATGGGACAGCCCGACTGTGGTCTCTTCATACTGTATCTCCCTTATCCTTCTATCTCTTAACCTTACTGAATCTCTCACCCTCTCTCTCATTGATTCTTAACCCTTCACCCCTCTTTTCTCCTTCATTAGTTATCTCTGCACTCCAAACTCAATATTGTACTTCTTTATTCCAAACCACTTCTCTTGGTCTTCCTCCCTCGCTCACCTTCTTCACACCTGTCCATTTATTCTTTCTGTTCTTCCCTCATGCCAGTATCTTTCTCTCTTCCTTTAGCCCTCTAGGCTTCTGGTTTACCACATAATACACACACACAGTTTATTTGTCAGGGAAACACAAACATCATCAAAATGTGAGTAGATTCTTAAATCTAAAGTTTTCATTGAAATGCAACCTAATGAATTTGTTTATATATTAGCCACTTAGTTTTAGGGTTAGAGTTATAGTAATGATGATACAGTATAAAATTGACACTGATTAAAACTTATTGCATCAACTGGTTGCCAAGCAATAATTGAAAAATAGACTCCTGGAATGGAGGTCCTGGATTTGTATGACTAGCTCCACAAAGAGATAGAAAACTGGAAGCTTTTACACAAACACCTCATCCTTCGGTGACTACACTCAACCCTCCATGACTAGATGGATCATCCTGAGAAACAAAGGTCTTATCACATGTGGACAAAGTGATGAGGGTGCACCTTGTGCTGTCTCTGATGATTTCAATGGGGGGGGGATAGTCGCTATGCACGGTATGCAAATGTGACGCTGCCAACATCTCTCATTCCTCAACCCAAATAAATTAGACTCTCAGCAGTGATAGTGTGCGCATATAGTGTGTCTTCACGCTCCATTATAATTAACTACTGTATGATAGCCCTACACACACACACACACACACACGCACGCGCATGCACACACAAACACACACACACGCACACGCACGCACCACACGCCCGGCATGCACCAACAAACCACACACACACACCACACACACCCCACACACCCACTTCTGCACACAAACACACACACCCCACACACACAGACAAAGAAACACGCACACACAACACACACCACCCACCACACACACGCACACCCACAACCACACGCACACCACACACACACACACACACACACCACACCACACACTCACCACCAACGGCATTCACACACAAATCACACACACACCACAACACCACACTCACACCACAACACACACCACAACCACACACACACACACCCACACACACCACACTCACCGTCATCACACAAACACACCACACACACACAACACCGTCACACATATCACACACAACTCACTCTCTCACATCAAACACCACCACACACATCACTACTCACTACACACACCCTCACGCCCACACACACACACACATGCGCAGTAAATAATAATATTAACCATTATCATGCCTGCCATTACAATGCTTTGTTTGCGGTAATTTAAATAACTCTGTTGGGGAGGATAAGGAGCAAGGAGTGCTGGGTAAGCAGGAAAACCCGCTCGGCTTCCCTGGGGTAGACAAGCTGTCCGAGGGTGTGATTGCATATCCCAGACCGTCTTTGCCATCCATGTCACACACTGGAAGGAAGAGAGAGGCAATTTCTTTGATGGAATTCACTGCTTCCAATGCAATTGTTTGACGGTGTTTTTCCTGCTGTTGGGAAGTATAAATTAATTTTGAAAATGTAAGAGGCTAAAAAAGATAAGGTTAAAAGATAGATATTTAACATATAAATATGTTTTTCAGTTACAAAATCTAACAAATATCCAAAAAAACAAAAAGAGGATAAGGACTAAAAAAAAAAAGTTTGAATCATTCCCACGGTCCAGTTTCTAAATGATGGGGATCTTCTTGTGATGAAAAATTTTAGCAATTTGAATATGTCTGCTGAGGCTTTGGGACTCTATGACAATCTTCTTCCCCTTTTTTCTGACGTTTTATAGACCAAATAATTTTTCAATAATAACCATTCACTGCAGCGAAAAGGATTGTAAAATCTTGAATAAATTCAGACCACAGGGATACAACGCTCAACAGAAATTGAAGATTTAGTATTTTAACATAAAGTGTACAGATTCCTAACCTTGTGTTAAGAGTAGGGCTGCAACTAATTATTACTCTGAGTATGTCTTATCTGCAAATTGTTTCTTGATTAATGGATCATGTGTTTGGACATTATGAAAGTGTCCGTAACTATTTCATTAAAGTTCGAGTTGACCAAGTCTAATTCAGCAAAAAGCTATTTCTTTCAAACCAAAATTTTAAATTTATAAATTCAAGGGTTAGGGTTGGTTTCTTGAAAAATGATGACTTTATAGTGATGCCCAAATGTGTTCCAGAGCCATGAATAAAGAGATTATTTGGCCCTAAAGCTGAAAAGTTGATGTTTGTGATTGGCCTGACCAGAATTTGTGTTTTCCAGCTTATTTCAATCACAATGCAACTTTAAACCAGCCTAGGGTGTGACGTTAGTTAACATATAGCAGGTGACGTTAGCCTACCGTTAGCTAATAACGTTAGCAGGCTTAAACACGGTTAAACGGTGTTCAGTGTGACTGTATTTCACTGTGACGTCCAACAGTCCGCAGCTGAAGACACAGAGGAGACTTTGACACAGCGTGGACACTAAACTACAGTGAGGGACGTAGTGTTGTGTTTGTGTCCGGCTCCGTAAGCTTGTGTTGCGTTCAATGTTGCTGAAATACTCTTTCAGCCATCTAGCACTTCAACAAGCGTTTCTTTATTGTTTCATTTATTTTTAGCTTCTTTGTTATTTAAAATTAAATACTATTCCAGTTGCACTTTTAACATGAGGGTTATACATCTGCTGTTTTCCACAGTTTCTATAAATAAAGGATATATTTCAGTAATTTCATTAAAAATTGTAAGAAAACCGTATTGTCAATCGTATCGAATCGTGAGTTGGGTGTATAGTCACATCCCTAGTATAAATATGTACTAATTCATATTCATAAATTAGCAAATGTTTCAGTTATTTTGTCCATCTCCTTGGATATAAAAAGCTTTGACTGTTTAGTGATAGCTACTGACAATGGATTTCTCCACAGTGGTGGAGGAGAGAACGTGTGGGGACAGCCAGCCAGCCAATGACAAGGGATTACTCTCACATCAATTTGCATATCAAGAATTTTAAGCAGCAAGGGGGGGAAATATTGAACCCTCCAGCCTGCAAGGTCATTCAAAAGATATTTTTTTCTTTTCTTCCTTCTCTTCATAATTTATTTGCATATCATGCAGTGTGGACACACTGTAGATTAAATTGGTGGCTTTAGCATATCATGCCATCCCCTGATAGGAAGGAGCTCCCACCTAGACACCATGCCACCACCACACCCTCATCAAACTGACACACACACACACACACACACACACACACACACACACACACACACACACACACACACACACACACACACACACACACACACACACACACACACACACACACACACACACACAATCTTGATTGTTTTAAGACACATTGGAGAAAGAAAACTGAAAACTGCTGAAGCCTCTAATCCATTCCAACTTTATCATCTCTTTAATTTGAATGTTTTTTCTTTCATATCAATGGAAGCCTCAAAGCCAATGTTTTGATAGCTGCTGTTGGCAGAAACTGGAAGTCAAATAGTGAAAACACAAAAAGAAAGGCACTGACTACCATCTATGACTAAGGAATTTTGACATAAAAACACTGAGGGGACGGTTAGAAATATTTGGATTGAAAAATGCTGTGTCCAGTGATGAACTGTTTTATCTTTAGGCAGGAAGAAAAACTGGAAGAGAGGAGGAATTAAAATGCTCTGTTGTTGTTTTCTCTGTTTCATGTTAATATCAGTCTGTTTGAACAATAATGACTGCGAAAGAATTATTTGAATAAATTATTTGAATAAATGAAGCGATTATTATCATAAGGTTAGAAAACAAACTGTGCATGGAAAGGGAAATTAAAATTTTCATATCTAGGATTATTGTGTTTCAAACTAGAATAAATCATATTTTGCTACTATTGAAATATAATTAGGAGATTCATATTTAATTAATTTAGACTTTCTTTATAAATGAAACTGCATGGAATTCATAAGAAAAAGATTTGTGCATACATAATATTTGATATTCCCACACTGTGGCAAAAAAACAGCAATAAGTAGAGATAGAGAGAAGACAAACAAAGGGGTATAGAATGATCTATAGAGGTAAAGACGGATAGAGGTATCACGAAGAGGAGGGATAGAGAAACAGATGGAGAAAAGGTGAAGAAGAAAGCTGAGAAAGAGGAGGAAAAAGAATAGATTGCAAATGTGGACAAAAGAGAAGGGCACAAGAAAGACTGAAACGTGAAAAATGAATGTACCGTTTTGCTGTAACAAATAGAAGTTTCTTCTTTAGATGAACAAGCTTAGAGAAGCTGGGCAGCACACAGCCAGTCTCAGAGCCAGTCTCAGAGCCAGTCTCAGAGCCAGTCTCAGAGCCAGTCTCAGAGCCAGTCTCAGAGCCAGTCTCAGAGCCAGTCTCAGAGCCCTCCTCGGGCCCTGCAGCACCTGGCGCGGCGCACAGCCGTAGTGTCTCTGCTATGTCAGCGTCCACATCGTTTAAATGGCAAATACGCCCAGGGAGGTGTGTTCAGGTGCATTCTGGGCATATTGGTATCTTGCACAAAATAAACCTGGTCTGGAGAATATAAAGAGGTATACATTTATCAGAAGCAGAGAAGTGAACCCCCATTACGTGAACAGGCACTGCACTAGTGCTATAATATAGACAAAAGTAGCAAATCTTTACATTGGAACCAGCAAAAGTTTAGCAATGAATTAATGTTCAAAATTTCTGTTGATCCATATTTTCTGTCAATAAACAGTACTACACTGCGTACCCCAGTGGTTGTTTCAGCACTAGTGTTACAAATACTGTAAGTGTTAAGACATATCGGCTTAAGAGTGGTGTTGGTGCTGAAGAGAGTCGGTTTTTGAAAGTGAGCCATTAAGTGTTGCTAAAAATAAAAAAGTTTCAGTCAAGCATAAACACTTCCAAATGTTCGCAAAGAAACAAACAAAACAAACAAATCCAAAATGGGAACCAAAGACATCCAAAGACAAAATAAATTTGAAAAGAAATAAATATAATAATAATAATAGTAATAATAGAAATAAATCCTACTACAGATGGCATGTTACAAGGTGTAACGCATACAGGCTGTAGCCTCACTACTGGACCACTGGCACAATGATTAGCCTTAACGCCAAACCCTGAAAGATTAAAAGCTAGAAAACCTCTGGACCCGGGAGCAGAAGTGTCGCAACAACAGAGAGAAACGAGTGGAATGCCAACACTCCCAGAGGAGATAAAAAAAACTGTTTATTTCCATACCAGAATACACACTTCTCCTCTCATCTGTTTATGGGGAATGTGTGATACATAGTGAATATGTTGTATGAACAAGAGCACATTAGCAGTGACTCCAGTCCCACTGTGACACGCCAGAAGAAGAAGAAATACGAAGAAGAACGAAAAAGAGGAAGAGATATATGCTGTTAGGGGAAGAGGGGGGAGAGAAGGGAGGGCTGTTAGTGTGGTTGTTAGTGGTGATGGAGAGACCAGAGGAGGAGAAGGTGGATGGATGGAGGAAGGAGTGAGGGGGGGAGAGGGGAGGATGGGGTGGAGAAGGGGAGGGGGGGCTTGACGATAAGAGAAAAATTCAGACCGGTCAAAGTTTCCTTTTTGCCAATCGTGCTCCTGATAAAGACAGCGCCTGCTCCGGAGCTGATAGAGGGGCTATCTCTCTCCCTTACTCTCTCTCCCCCCTCCTCCCTCCTCCTCGCTCAGCCCAGCAGTTAGTTTGTGAGGAGGAGAGGAAGGGAGAAAAAAAACACATAAAAAAACAGCGGCCCTATCAGTGCAGCATCATGGTGCTACCATCAACCAGACACTGCGCAGCAATTAATATCGCTCCAATTACTGTTAAAGGGACAAGGCTGGGACAGGACGATAATGAACACATCCTCTCTTCCCCACCATAGGAATTAAAATACATGTGCACACACACACACACACACACACACACACTCATGAACACACACGCAGTAAATGCTGCGTACACACACACACGCGCAAATGCACAGACATACATAAAACGTGTGCAGCTTGAAAAGGAAATAATGCGAGATAGTGGGCTAATCTTCTTGCATTGTTTAACTCATTGAAGACAACAGACAGAGAGAAATAAATAACCAAACAAACCTCGATAAGAGAGGAAATAAATAATAAAATTATGGCGATTTACTTGTTATCTCCTCTTAGGCTGCGCGCGCATGTGTGTTTTTGTTACGACTTGAATATATTTTCCCCCGGCCTGTCACATCCACATCTCCAACGGGAGAAACAGTAGGACAAAACAACGGACCCTGAAAGACACTCGGAAGAACTTCTCCAAGACACACACATGAACACAGACACACAAACATGGGCATATACGGCTGGTTAAAGGATGGCATGTTGGCTGGAGTATCTCTAGGAATATGGCACACCATATACATTTAATGCTAATATTCAGTGCTCCCAACCTAGTAACATGGAAAGTAAGGGTGTGGTGGATGGGGGCGGAGCAGGTTCAACTTTAATGACAAAGACTGATGCTTTATTCATTTTTACCACAAAAATGTTCTATTATTACTTTTAGAATTTATACTTTTTATTGATCCCCAGTGGGGAAATTACAAGTTTTACACTACACACAAGCCTGAAATACACACACATGTTCATTATCTCTACATGCACTGATGGAGAGTGAGGGGGCTGCAACAACTGGACAGGGAACCAGCGACCCAACTCCCTACGGACTGAGCTACTCTGTTTTCTTAACCTTAAATATTAACCATGCCGTAGTTTTCATGTCCATATTATTTTGGGCTTTTTGGGATTTAATTGGTAGGGCAGCTGAAGACAGGAAAGGCAGAGAGAGTGGGGGGGTGACATGCCAAAATCAAACCCAGACCACTGTGCTAAGGACTGAACCTCAGTACATGGGGTGCATGCACACCCAGGTGAGCTGGGATTAAAATGCTGTCATGCCATGTCAAAACATGTGATCACTGTTCCGACTGCTGGCAGGGTTGGGCCCTCAATATTGAAAATATACTGTAGAATACTGTTCCGTACCATACGAAGCAATGTACACTTCCAAACTAAACTAAGTACACTGATCACTCATTAAATATGCATATCTTCTGTGTGATATAGTGGGCTCTACATTTGGTCTCTAAAGATTCATGTTTAATTTCATAAAAGTTGAGTTGTGAAGAGACAGCAGTCTGTACGATTAGATTTTTAGATATATTAAGGTACTTTAGATATATTAAGGTACCTTAAATAAAAAAGGGATTTGAATAAACCACACAACCCAAGCGTAGTCTACTAACAACACTACAGTTAGCTATCGCCTGCCAACAGCCTGGTACGTGGGACTAATAACTGGGAGAATGCAGGGTTTCTCAAAATGGTTATTAAAGGCAGTGTTGATGCTGCCACATAACCAGAGCTCAGTTTGTTTTACATAAATAATGACTGAAATCAGACAAAAACATTGACCAGCTGCTCAATAAAAACATTAAACTATAATTCACTAACACATGTCCAGTTGATAGGATCTGTTAAGAGCTCCTTCTTGAACATATCCTTTTTGTTTGTTGATGAAATCGGATTGATTTGTCTATGTTTGTGTATTTGTTATATTTTCTTTTTTCATCTTTTACAACATACTGTTTATTTTGTTTAATTTACGTTTATTGCAGATCAACATTGGGTACAGACTACACTTGTTCATACAAGCAACATTATTTTTCCATTTTCTTATTGACACGATAAAATCAATAAAGCAGCAACCAAGAACATTTAATTGTAATTATTTGGCTTATTCTGAATACATTATGGTGATGCACCGTAGCAAATATAAAGACGTAGGTTAAGAGACAAAGAGCAAAAGACTCAAAAGAGAGAAGAAAAATTCCAAATGAAACCACAATTATTACATTATCAATATAGGTCACCCCTCATCCCACCACGTCTTCCATTAGACCATCAGATTCATTTTTTGCATGGGGGGCATGCCCTATCAAACACTCTTCCTCTCTGCAGTCGTGAATCTGAGCAGATGGAGGACTTTGCCCAGCTCTTTTAGTCACATTTAAAATGAAGGCACACCATCAGACTTCCATAATCACAATACACGATACTCTGAGTTTAAAGCAGTGTCATTTGTAGATCCCAGAAAGACCACAAGGACGGTGGGTTTCCACTGCTGGTTGAAGGCTTTTGAGTAGAAATCAATTACAGAAGACCAGAATAAGTGGAGGTTAGGGCACGTCTAAAATTGGTGTGTGAGGGTGTCCTCTTGATTCTTACACTTATTACATTAATCTGATACACTGGAATACATCTTGCTTACTGTTACGTTTGAGTAATGGAACCTGTGTATTACTTTAAATTGTATACGATTATGTCTCACATTCAATGAATGTTCACAAGACATGATTCCCAGAATTCCTCAATGAGGGACACCCCCAATTCTGTCTCCCACTAAGTTCTTGACCTGTCTGTGCTGGTTAGGTCTTGGTTGATCAGTGTCTGGTATAAAATTGTTATTAATGTGTATGTCTCCAAATGTAGACAAGCAAGTCTTTATAAAATGCCGAATTTGAAGCTTTCAGAAAAGGTGTGAGGCCGGGAAGCTATTTTTGTTCAATTTGAAATTGACTACAGGGCTTAGTAAGACCCCTTTACCTTGGACATGTCCTTTTTGTGCATAGTGCAGGTAGTAGTTTAAAAGCAAATAACCCTTTCAACATGACTGCTCACCAATCCATTATGTGTGGTTTGACACTGAATGTGAGCGCCTCATGATTTTGTCATCAG
>NC_045740.1:31919655-31923366 GCF_008692095.1 Etheostoma spectabile | reverse complement strand
ACTCCATTCATCTGACAGCTTTAGTTACTAGTTACTTTAGTTACTCAACTAAATTCATCCGACAGCTTTAGTTACTAGTTACTTTAGTTACTCCACTCCATTCATCTGACAGCTTTACGTTTCCTAGTACGTTAGTTCACTCCACTACTTTCAGTCTGACAGCCTAGTTACTAGCTACTTTAGTTACTAGTTACTTTAGTTACTCCACACCAATTCATCTGACAGCTTAGTTACTATTTACGTTAGTTCTAGTTACTTTAGTTACTCACTCCATTCACTGACAGCCTAGTACTAGCTACTTAAGTTACTAGTTCTTTATTACCCACTCCATTCATCTGACAGCTTTAGTTACTAGTTACTTTAGTTACTCCTCTACATTCATCTGACAGTTATTAGTTACTAGTTACTTTAGTTACTCCTCCACTCCATTCATCTGACAGCTTTAGTTACTAGTTATATTTAGTTACTCCTCTACATTCTCATCTGACAGTTTTAGTTACTAGTTACTTTAGCTACATATTATTTAGTTCCCTCCACTCCATCTGACAGCTTAGTTACTAGTTACTTTACAGATTAATCTTCGCACACACAAGCATGTGTAGTTTAAAATCGGATGTTTTATTAGAATGAACCTACCATTCTAGAACTATAAGGGCCTACGGCCGACGCAGATGATTGGACGATTAACACTTGACAGAACTGTTTGATCGTTTCCACTTTCTAAAATGAGACGATTCTTCGGGGGAAGGGGGGCATTGAGTACTTTTACTTTAAAGTACATTTTCCTGACGATACTTACATACTTTTACTAAAGTGAGATTTTCCATTGGGCTGCATAGCTTCAGAAAAGTCTGTTTTGTTAAAAAAAGAGGCGATTATTTTCATTGGGGACTGTTGATTATTCTCTTGATTAGGTTGGTCTACAAACTGTCAGAAAAACGTACAAAATATGGATCAGTGTTTCCCAAAGCTCAAGATGACGTCCTCAAATGTTCAAATGTTTTGTCTACAACTCAAAGTCACAGAGGAATGAGGAAACTAGAACATATTCACATTTAGGAAGCTGGAATATCAAAAAATGACTCAAACTGATCATCAAAACAGTTAGACGGTTACAATGATAATGTCTTCTAGAGCTGAAAAGATTAATCAATTAATTGTCTATATTCTAAATATCAGTTAATCCACTTTCTCTGCACCTTTGTCCAGATCACCTCCTCCTCCTCCTAACTTCTGCCCTTCTTTTCACTTCCTCCTTCCCAGCTCTGTCCTTAATCGTCCTGTTTTGCGAGCTCTCGCTCCCCTTTCCCGAAATCCCACCCCTCCTTCCGCCTCCACCCCGATAATGGCTCAGCTGTCTGCACAAAGGCCCTGTTTACCCTTTCTTTAACTGTCTCTGTGTTTACCCTTGCATTCCCGCCCCGATAAACAGCGATAGTGCCCGATCGATCCCAGCCATAAACGTAACGCCCCCACACTCTGCCTTTATTAATGTAACAGTTGAGAGATTGGATCTCCATCGTCAACTAAATCAACACACACACACACACACACACACACACACACACACACACACACACACAACACACACACACACACACACACACAACACACACAAACACAACACACACACACAAAACACACACAGACCATCGATCTTCACGTCACTTCCACCATTCAACCCCCATCCACATGCAAACACTCATACATGCGACATACTGTACACACACTAAAGCAAGCAGACCAACACACCACACACACACACACACACACACACACACACACGCGCACACACCTCCCCCCTGCCTAAACAGTGCCATTATTTTCAGCTATAAATCACATTGAATGGCACATTGATTTTATCCTGCAGGGGCTGAAGCGAGGGAGGGGAGCTGGAGACACAGTTATTGCGTTTAATATTATCAATATTATCTCCCATATCATCTCAGACATGGAGGCAGGTATCAGGAGGAGTCGACAGACACTTTTCTGCCAAACCCCCCTCCTTCTCTCTATGTCTCCCACCTCCCCCTTCCCTATAGTGAGACAGTCTCCATCAATCTGATAAGCTGAACTTCCCCTGTCACACCTGCAGGGCAAAGTCACCCAACAATCTTGCCTTCTCCTGTAACTTCTACGAACCCTCCATACATTTCTGTCTCTCTGATTGTAACGCAGCCTTTTGTCTTTTGTATCTTTTCTTTAAATATTTTTACCCTCACACATGGGGTTCAACATATCTCCACATTGGTAAATTCGATGGTACAGATAATGCTTAAAAAAGGAAGTGGACAATACCAAGGTATGGAGCCTCAAGTCTTCCATCTTCTACACGCTGGCTAGAGAAGCAGCAAAGTAAGTAGCAACTGCAGTCGTCTGCCAGCGTCTACACTGCATCCATTCAGCCACAATACTGCTGCACACTGACAAGCCTTTTGGCAAACCTCACAGCTCAATACACAATCAATGCAGTGATGCACATGCAGGAAGTCAGAAGCTAAACAAGCAGCAGCAAAGCGCTTACACAAATTGGTTAAAAAAATGAAGCATATCTGTTCTGTGAGACGATGTAGAAAGGTTGTCAGCCTAACCACCTATTACCAGTGCTGGTAATGGAGCCCAGGTAGGCCAAATATGGTTGGAATTATCATCACATGGTGAGTATTACATTATAATATTATAATATTATATGAAAGATATCATGTTCATATGAATGCAAATGTATGTTCAATGCATTTAGAGGTGTTCCACAAATGTGTTATAAAGTATTCAAATGTGGTAAACAAAAACCTTCAACAACTCTTCTTTTTTTTTTCTTTTTTTTTTTTGAGTATGGACATCGTCAGGGGATTCACGGTGAGGAGCAGTTAAAGCGTCAACAGCAAAATAAGTTTAAAGTCCATCAGTGATGCAGTCTGTGTGAGTACAGAAAACAGTCTTCTTCCTCGCTATCCTATCATTGTAACTCATCCCTGCCCCCCCCTGCTCACTCTTGCGCACCAGGGGCCAAATGCATGCCGCTCTTTCCATAAATGTCATGTCTAAATGAAGCTGTAAGCAACATTGACAGGAAAAGACACCACTGTCTGTTTGGAGAAGAGTGACGACATCTCTTCCATTGAGAAAAGCTTTCAGTGTCGTCCTTTGCTCTTCTTTCAAATGGAGAGATACTCTACATATAACTGATGCTACTGCAGCATCGAGGCTAACCTCTATAACCCCAGTGTTTTAGTAGTCGACGTTGGTTTATTTAAAATAGCTAATTTTCATTTTCATGTGTTGCAGCTGTATGTCTATACAACGTCAACAGAAGAAGAATGTAGCATAATGTGGATGTGAAAGCAGTTAAAATAGCCTATGTGACAATAAAATGTGTTTTGGTTAAAATCAACAAATAATAGTGATAGTTAATCGATCACAATATTGATTAAAATAATCGTGATCATCATTTTGGCCATAATCGTGCAGCCCTAGTTTATTTGCAAAACAACATCTAAATGAAAGCCCACAGCAGTGTGTGTATTCTGCACAGCTGAGACCACCTAACATGTTTATCGGCAGCATACAGAAAGATGAGCTAAGTGTACGCTAGCTGACGTTATCAATCTTCCTTTGTACCAAAACTTCAGAAATCTCTTCACCCTTCACCCAAAGTGATTTAGCGAATATTAGCAATACATATTACCTGGTTGTGTATATGCTGTATGTTAA
>NC_045740.1:31911690-31919645 GCF_008692095.1 Etheostoma spectabile | reverse complement strand
TTTTATTTGTAATGCACTTTACATTTAAGACAAACCTCAAAGTGCTACAGCAAAGCAAAGGAAAAAGCCAAGTAAAAACATCAGCTTAAAATTTATATAAATAGTGCAACAACATTATTGTGCAAGGTTAAAACTCATAAGTTCTACTAAAAGGAAAGTTTTTAGTACTTTTCTAAAGGTCTCAATGGTCAGTCTCAGATGGTTGGGGGGGCATTCCAAGTCCAAGCAGCGGCAGAGCAGATTGGCACGATCACCCGTGGTTTTTTGAGCGGAGGGATCGTGTTGTAGTGATAGGGGTGAGTAGTTCTTTCAGTGGGGGGGGGGGGGGGGGGGCTTTCCATAGATGCATGGTGGGTGAGAATTGGAGGACTTGTATTCAATCCTAGCAGAAACGGGAAGCCAGTGAAGTGAGTGGAGAATGGGTGTGATCAGGATCCTTGCAGCACTATTCTGAACATACTGTACTTTCTGCAGACTCTTGTTAGGGATCCCGATGAGAAGTGCATTACAGTAATCCAGTCTGGAGGAGACAAAGGCGTGGACCAGTGTTGCAGCATCAGCTAAGGTGAGTGTAGAACGGAGCTTTGCAATATTTCTGAGATGACAGAAGAAGATCTTTTTTGATATGGGCTTCAGAGGTGAGTTGTGGATCAAATCCTACACCAAGATTGGGGACTGTTGTGGAGCGTGGAATGTCTTGACCAGAGAAAGTTATACTGGTTATGGAGGATGACTGGACTTGATCTGAGGTGCCAACAAGAATTACCTCAATTACCAGTTCAGAGCAGTGTCAGTGAGTCCAGTGGTTTGATGATCCACAGTGTCAAAAGCAGAAGACAGATCGAGGAGTATGAGGAGGGAAGGTGAGCCAGCATCAACGCAGAGTTGTTTGGTCTTGGTCTTGACTCGGTCTGGCCCTGCCTTGGTCTTGACTTGGTCTCACCCTGCCTTGGTCTTGGTCTTGACTCGGTCTGGCCCTGCCTTGGTCTTGGTCTTGACTCGGGCTCGCCCTGCCTTGGTCTTGACTCGGGCTCGCCCTGCCTTGGTCTTGACTCGGTCTCAACCCCTCAAAGTCTTGGTCTTGGCTTGGTCTCAATACACTTGGGTCTTGGTAATGACTTGGTGACTTGGTTTAGGTGGTCTTGACTACAACACTGCCTAACCCACGTGTGAAGCTGCCAGTTGCTCCTTACAGGATGCTGATAGGTCCAAACCGCTGGTGCTCCAGATACAAACACATTACTTGAAGCCTGATAAGACGGATTTGGGCCAAAGGAGACATCCTCAAATTTCTAATTTTGTCAAACCAAAAGTTCAAACACAAAACTATTTGTATCACATCCTCACATTAGAGAACATTAAATTAGCATATTTCTTAATTTTCTGTAAGAAATTATTTAAAAAAGCGTTCTACTATCATATTTTCTGTTGATTGACTAATCCATTAATCAGTAATCATTGCAACATTACTGCATGTTTTACAGTCCATATCTGTCCATCATGATAACACCAGAAGAGATCCTGCGTCTCTTTGTGCATCACATACACTTCCTCTCTCACTACTGATCAAATTCTGATTAAAAAAAAAACAACACAAAAAGCATTCTGATTGGTCAAAACAAGGGCACGACAATTAGAGTTCAAAAGAAGGTCACATGCTGACTAATCTGGCCAGAAGTGGATTTTATCAGGTTTCCTGTGATGTATATTTACGATTGCCTTATTTTGAAAAAAAGAACCACTTGTTTTTTGGCGGGTTGCTGCAACTGTAGAGCAAGAATTCTCAGAAAAAGTAGGAAAAAAACCCACCACAACAGCGAGAGATGTACTGAACAGATGCTCAAGTCTTCCTCAATAAAGTTGAGTGTATGCGTGCGTGCATGCGTGTTGAGGAGGTGGTTTTAATAGAACAGTGCTTGGACCTGCTACTGGTAGAATCTGTTTTTTCTTTCTTTATCATGGTGGTTCTGCCCCCCCCCACAGATGGTGGATAAGAGGCCTTGCCTTTATTAGCCAGCTCTGGCTAGATAAAGACCTGGTATTGATCCCAGGTTGAAAGAGCAGGTTCGTCAAACATGGCTGATTTACAGAGAACTGATAATGGCAGCACTGGGCAACCGAGGAACCCCAGAGAAGAGAGAGAGAGAGCAAAAGAGAGAGAGAGAAGGGAGTAAATCAACAGTAGGATGGGGAGGAGGGTTGTGTGTGTGTGTGTGTGTGTGTGTGTGTGTGTGTGTGTGTGTGTGTGTGTGTGTGTGTGTGTGTGTGTGTGTTAAGAAACAAAGACGCCAAGTCAGTTTGCTATCGACAGACAAACTTGCTCACATGTGCAGTCTGCCTGAGTTCTCTCTCTATCTTTTTCTATCTAATACACACATAACGTACTCCTCACCTCAAACACACACACACACACACACACACACACACACACACACACACCTAATCTCTAATCTCGTCTCGATTAGCACCTGACAGAATTTCCATGGGTTTATCAAACCAAGCCAACCAACAGACGCTTATCACTTCCAGCCCCAAAATTTCACAAGAGCAGGAATTTTTGAGATTAAAAAACACAGCTAGTGAAATCTTGAATAAGTCAAAAGAATATGACTGCAAACTCTGCTATCACACGGTACAAGGGGGGAGGCTCGGGATAAGAGGTGCATGAGGGGGCAGGTTCACTGAAGCCAAGATTGATCCACAGAAGGTTTTTTTCTTCTTTTTTCCCCTGTTTAGACACAATAAAGATAAAAGAGGGATAGTTGCAGCCTTATAATGGTTCTTGTGCGTTTTTTGTTGTTGTCTCTAGGTGACGTTAACTGTCTCCTGACAGATAACAGGTAGACGTCCGTTCATTAAAGAAAGACATCAAGTCTTGATGAACAGATAAATCTGATAATAACCAATAACTGCCAGTAAACATCTGGATTATTTTACAAGAGGAGGTGCAAGTTGTCAGTGTGTGTTGTTATTATAGTCAGCGTGATAGCATAGTAAAATAGTAAAAACACCAAAAAACAAGGGTAGTTTTCCTGGTGATTTTACTGCGAGTGTGAGCACATATTACAGTAGATGTCTGCAGGTTATTTGGTCAGAACCACTCGGTGTGTTTACATGCACAGCAGTAACCGGGGTATAAGTGTATAGCAGGGAAGAATGAGGAGAATGAGTAATTCTACCTCCGGTACAGTAGGAGACACTTTTCCAGCGCAAAACTGGCTTTTTCTTCCGGTTTACATATGTAAAAATTACACCATCCGCCACTAGGTTAGTAAAATGTAACAACTTTATGTTTCATTAAACACTCTTGTCACAGTGTAGGAAAGCACGGTGTTCTCGCCATTTGACTGACAACTTGCTGGCTTATTGCATCTGTGATGGGGTTGGGTGGAGTTAGCTAACATTAACGTCAGCCAGCGGCCGCAGCGGGGGCCGTTCAGTCCCTCCGGGGCTTTTTTTAGACCGGCCTGTGGAGTATCCGGTGTGCACAGTGAAATTTAGAAAGTAGTACAAGTATAGCTTCTTTGTTATTGACTCTTGTGCTAATTTGTTCTGTAGATTTTTTACCCCCACATGGGGCTTTCTTCCTCTCCTTACCTTCGTTGTACATGTATGGCGGGGGGCTGGAGCTGTCCCCTTCTGCCGACTCATCTGGGTCCGAAGCTCCTCCCTCCTCTCCTGATAGGCTGAGGTTGTCTGGCGTGTTATCCTCGTCTCCCCCAAGATCCCCAAGGGAACCTGCAAGAAGAAGAACTGGTATTTAAATCCACAGTTTTCTGCTCCCTGACATCTGAAGAACTACAACATACTCAAATGCATTTTTAAAACAGAACAAAAAAAAAAAAATATGATCATGTGAATGGATGAAGACAGACTTCAAACAGTTATATTACACACATTTGTTATTGATGATTTAAGTAGTGAATATACATACTTTGATATACTTTATCTTTAAAGTGTCTTTTTTGCATGATCCCTTGCTGCTGTAACGTTGCAAATACCCCACTGTGGGATTAATAAAGGATTTTAAGTCTTGAATAGAGGACCAAAGCTAAATTGCACTTCTTTTGTTTAAATATACCAATGGCATCAGGGGGTGTCAAAACAATATGCATATAAACAATAAGAGCACATGGTCATGGGCGTAAATGTAACAGATGGGGGGGGGGGGGACAAATAATCCAGCCACAACTGTACCTGTAGAGGATATGTGTAGTTGTGGAGCTCCAGTTTGTTTTGTTCACTTTAAACTTCAGATGAAGTGATTCTTTTCTCTTGCACAGAAGATGCTGAACTGAACCTCATAGCAAGCTAACTAACTAACTAACTAACTAACTAACTAACTTACTTACTAACTAACTTACTAACTAGCCAGCCTCTAACTTAGCAAAGTTGACAAATTTGTCGTTTTATTCACATGCTCGTCTTGTCACAGCGCTCTATACAGATGATTGACACTTTGTTGGGCTCCTTTTCTATAACTAGTGAAAGCTCATTGAGTGGAATTTGTATTGTTTAACTACTTACAGCCTTATTTAAAGTGTATATTATTTACGATAAACAGTCCTCAGATGGGGTGGGTCCTGCAAATTATATTTGGACTAGTGAAAGAAAGAACTACAATACCACGGAAACAAAACAAAAAAAACATTTCAATGAGCATGAGAGGTAGCGTCACATGCATGTAGGAAATTATTTGAGACCTAGAACACAATACTTGTATGACATTCTAGGGCCTAAATTTAGATTTTGAAAAGTTAGACTTTTTTAGGAAACCCTGGAGCATCACCAAACAAATAGAGCTTCATAAAGTACAGATCTCCAGAGATCTGTCTGTGGAGACAAACGCAAAATAATATTACACTTTATGTTTATATAAAAAAGGTAGTGACATTGTTAAACAAGCTACTTAGTACCCTAGACACACTGATCCTTTTTTGTAACTGGACTCATTCAGAAAAAGAAAAAAAAATGGTTTCAAGTTTCAAATTGGACAAGCTGAACGCTCTAATCCAGAAGATTGATAGCAAGAAGCCAAAGGGGACCTTAAAGCCAAATTACAGTATACCTAAAATTGTAGCTAAAAGAGTGATTAGTGCGGGGCTGATCTGTATCAATTACAGTTTCATAATCCCTGCTGACCATAGTAATTATACAGTACTTTTTGATCTATTTTAGCCTGTTTGAAGATTAAATTATTATGGATTTAATGTGACTTCTTTTAAATTGCTTCAGTAATAATACTCCTTCTATAAGATGAATACAGCAGGCAACTGTAATGGTACATTAAGAGCTCAAAACCTCGAAATATGCCCTCATATGTATTGCCTGTTTGTTTTTAGTTTTTTTACTCAGACTAAAGATTAAGTTGAGATATTGTTGTTTTATGGCTAGCTGATTATAAAAGGCAGTTATTATGTTCATATGCGTCGGATGACATGCGTCATTCTCCGTTCCCAGAGGATACCATGATAGAATTATTAATTTCTTTTAAGAGGATTAAGGAAGTACTAGAGCAGCAATGGTTAATCACTGCCGTGGTAGAAAACAACTCTCGTAAATGATGATGATGATGAAGATGATGATGATGACGACGATGATGATTTATTGGAAAGTTAAGTAAAGATGGGCACTTTTTTCACAACACCAAATTGACACCAAGAAAAAAAACCAGGATTTCTTTTCTTTTTTTCCTTCATTTCCCGCCTTTTCTCCCCCAATCCAGACAGGTTGTAAATTAATTTTCATTAGGTTGTGTCGAGCGAACAGAGGGATTGTTTCGTGGCTAAAGCCGTGACTGGGGGGCGTATATATTTACAATACTGGAACAAAAGGAGTCTATAATCTATACAAAGCACACAACAATACCCATGAATAAAGAAGCTTGTTAGAAAAAAGGGAGAGGCAATTTTTCTAATTCTGTTAATTTCACTTCCAAAGCAATTAAAAGCAGGCAGAGATAATGGTGGGGAAACAATCGCCGGCTGACAAAGTCTTTCTGTCTTTGTAAATGAAACATCTTTAGGCTAATTTCAACTTCCACGCCTGCATGCTTCACTCTAATTTCAGATAAAATTAACACAGCTAGATTTGGACCTTCATAAAAAAGTAGAGGAGAAAGAAAGGAGAAAAAAAAGATTGATTCCTGTACACAACATTTTTTAGAATTAGGTCTATGTCGCTCGAGCTTTGCTAGATCTAATTTTCAGTATCTATAAGGACATTTTCATACAATTAATTTTCCTTTAATCATAATTGTACAAAGGGACTTCTCTGTATAAAATTCCAATTATATTTCCTGTTTAAAATGTAAGTTTGAATTATGATTTTCTTTCCTCATTACGGCTGTGGTTAAATGAATCAATCGCTGCATCACTGCTTTCAGACATCAAATGGTGTGGAAAAGTTTCAGCTCCACTTTCTCCCCTCTTTAATTCAAGGAGAACTACTCTCTCTTCCCCCGTCTCTTCCTGTCTCGGATAGTTGGCAAAAAGGATAGCAGGGCCTGTGTGATAAGTGCGGCACATTCTACTTCATTTGCCAGTTTAAAAAAGTTAAAGCCTTATTAATTGTTACGCTGTTATATCCACAGGAAAATTAGACTGAACTGAACTCATTCAAGAGATGGAGAAATAATAAATAAAAAAGACATAGCCCACATATGTATCTCTGTAGGAGGGACATCAATTAAGTTGAGACTTATCCAACAGAACAACTGAGCTTTCTAGGTTGGGAACTAAAGACCGAGGACTGAAAATGAAAGCCTAAAGCTTACATTTATTAATAGTTCCAAACTTAAGGGCAAATAAAATGTGGGATAGAATGCAGAAATGTGGAAATATGTAATTCCGAAACTACTTCACATCAGTTCCTGGACAGAGAAAGACTCATGTGTTTGATACATTTTCTCTACAAGGTGTACAGCGTGTTGAGTCTTTTATAGCCGGGGCACATGCAAACCGTATCAACCAACAAATTCAGATTTTTTTCCTTTTCTTTGGACCGCTTAAGATTTAAGGAACAAATGATTGAGGTCTGCCTCGATAGTATGGACAAAATGTATTCTAGAAGGTTAAAAGGAGATCTGACTGAATAAAGGCGCCGTCGTGGAGAGAAGAGTGAAGATCAAAATGGATTTAACCCTCAAAGACGCAGCGGCGAGCCCAAGCCGTGGTTGACAACACTCATACTTAAGAAAGCAATATTACTAAATTTCATTGTAGACATCTATTTCCTATTTTATTCATATATTATGGTACTTGTGTAAACTCATTTTAGGAACCAAAAAACAAGTGAGTGAAGGTATGGTTTCACAAGCTGATTTGAGATAAGTTCCTCTTTAGGGCCAAATGGTGTCTTTATACGTTGCTCTGGAACAACTGTGGGCTTTACAGAAAGCTGAGTGTGTTCTGAACATTATGATATGAAACTCATGGGGATCAGATTAGACGCAAATAACCTGAAAAGGAGGATTCAAGAAGAGATCTGTAAAAATACTCTTAGATCTCAGAGGGTTGCAACCAAGAAGACAATACTGTATTATATATTCCACACAAATAACTACTTTCCTCATTGATTAATGCATTCATGACTTTTGGATTAATCATTTAGTGTATCAAATTTGAGACAATGACAAATCGCATCTTCAGTTGAACTATTTTAAACAACAGATTCAATTCCTTAGAAACTGGAGCTTCAGTTGTAATTTTGAAATACTGATATCAATACAAAACCTGATCTTTTAACAAAAAAATAATAATACCTCAGTGTTTCAAAAAAAAGAATAAATCAATTAGAAGAGCAACGTTTCTTGATTTAGATTCTCTGACAATCTGATCAAATAAATAAAAAATAGAAGCCGTTTGCCGTTTGTGATACTAAATATTACAGAACACATTTTGGTCTGCTACTCTAAAGATAGATATATATATACTATATATATATATATATATATA
>NC_045740.1:31907306-31911680 GCF_008692095.1 Etheostoma spectabile | reverse complement strand
TATACACAGTATATACTGTACACACACACACACACATACATATAGATATACATACAGTATATACTGTATACACACACAAATACATACATACATACATATATATACACAGTATATACTGTACACACACACACACACACACACACACACACACACACTGTATATTTAACCTTTGCGTTGTCTTCGGGTCATATTTAACCCACTTTCTGGATTTGGGTTTCTATCAACCAAATTGCCCAAAAATAACACACATGCATCTCGCAGGTAAAGTTAATTAAGACTTTCATTGAATTGTGGGTGTGTTTTTTTAATTTGTTTGAATTTGGAAAAAAAAACTTAAATGGTTTCAAAACTGTATGCTGACTACACTTTGACATAACCCAGTCATCATCCTCTGATCCTAACTACTAGTAAAAAGAATTAATCATTTCTGCTTTTTTAAACTCAAAAAATAGGTACGTCATTTGAGTTAGGTCTGTTGACAATGAATAAAACAAAGTGTTGAAAAAAAGTAACAAAAACTTTATAAAAGCATCAAAAGAAATCGGTTGGTGGTTTAACTTGATGTATGTCTTGAAACAATGAATTGATAATAGACTGATTAATTGATTTATGTCAATCAACTGGAGCAGAGACAAACAGTTTAGCAATGCATTAGTTGATCCGCAGAAAAATAACCTAATTATTTGAATAATTGCTACATTTGTTAAGCTTGAACAATTTAAATCTTGGGCTTTTGATCGGACAAAATCATAAACAAACTTATGAACACCATGTTAGGCGTTGAGCTAGTAGTTGGCCATTGTGACGTGATATACACAAGTTCACCAAATTCCTCCGTAAACAATTTGAAGGGAACAAAAGACATGTATTAAGGTGTTTCAAGCGAACATTACTCTTGAAAGAAAATATTACGAGTCAACGTTACCCAGTCCCCCATCAAGATGAGGCCGAGACAGATGTGCTAGTACAGGGAGTACTTGAGTTCCAGCGCAAAGACTGCAGCTGTCTGTCTGGAGGCGGGAGGAGAGGCAGAACAAAGTGGCGCGGCTGATGAAGGCGCCAAAGATACTGCTTTATTAACTCTCCGTCCACATCAAACCTGCAGCAAGCAGCCCGCTGATTAAACACAGAGACAACACACATCAAACCTGCATGCTCAACAAGGCTGATTAAACAGACACCAGCCTCGGCAAAAACCACATTAGCCCTGAAAGCAAGAAGGGGAGAGCGAGAGAGCGAGAGAGCGAGGCGGAGGCATACTTGTGAAGAGAAGACATTAAAGGAGGATATTTAGAGGAAGAAAAAGGAGGAGAGCACGAGAAGAAGAGGAGGCTGTGTGAGACAGAAACTAAGGTACCTGACACAGAGTCACGCACTGGAGAGGAGACACTTATTGATCACAGTGAAGAGAATTACCCACCACTGAGGAAATACTTTTAATCAAACAGCCCCCCCCCACACACACACACACACACACACACACAAACTGCATGGGCTCTTATCAGAGCTCCGTGGCTACTGTTCCCTCCGTCAACCCTCACACGAGAGAAACCATCCACACCGCCACACAGTGATAGTGATCTGTTATATTCAGCTCCAATAATAATCAGCTTTTTCTCCTCAGCCCTTTAGGATCCGCCCACTGATTACTCCGGGGATGACAAACTGAAGCAAAGCAAATTCGACAGATCTGAAATCCCTCGGGACTTATTGACCTCCCCACATATCTTCACATCTAATGTGATGGTGATAAAAGTTTCCCAGAGTGCACTAGGCGTGGGGGAAAAAAATCGATACAGCATAACATTGCGATATTTTCCGTGGCAATACTGTATCGAGTGACAGAGAGAGGGCAAAGCCACCTGCACGGGATCCGCGGTAAAACCGCTCTATGCAGGCCGTTCAGTTGTTTTCTGATGGGGAGAGCTAGAGCCGCCCAACTAGACAAGCCAATATATATATATATGATATAATATAATATTATAATATATTATATATATATATATATATATATATATATATATATATACACACACACAAACACACACACTCAGCACAAGCAGAAGAACCCAAATATGTTTTAATAATCCACCAGGTTAATGTTCACATTGATAATTTCCTCCCCAAAACATTTGTTTCAAGTATACATTAAAACATTGATTTTGGGATATTATCAATAGTTATCGGATCACTTAAACAGAGAGCAACTTAATTGGAGAATCGATTATTTCAACCCAGCCTTTATATATGAAATGTGAAATGCAGCTTGGGTACAACAAATTTGGCTGGCATTTAAAATAAGAAGAAACATATAGTATCCAGTCACTAAATATTTATTTATGTATTGTAGCAGTGATCAAATGATCAGTTCTAAACTGTAAAGTAGGAATTGATTCTAATGAGACATTTGATGATTGAGAGAATTATCAGAACAGTAGGACCGGACTGAACAAGACCAATGTCTGAGAAGGAATCCTCCTCCTGCACTGCACTGCACATGTGTCTGACACTGAGCATATAAGACTACATTAATAAAAGGTATTATTATGTAAGAGTTGAACTGAACTGTGTTAGTATTTGAATATCAACAAATTTGGCAGCCTTGACATCACCAATCCAAAACAGGCACTCGCTTTCACACATGTCCTGAGCCATAAAAAAAACCTACAAATGTTGTGTTTTGATGTGACAACTGTGCCAAAAAATAAAAAATAAAGTGTCAATGGCCAGATAAATGTTTGCATCACAGAGGAACATTTTAATTCCATGCCACAGCAGGTTTACTGCCATGGCCAGAAGAAATGCAAAGCACCCCCCCACAGTGTGAAGGACAAGCTGAAGGGAGAAATAAAAACGCAGAGATTAAAGCAGAACACCTGGAGAAAAGCAAAAACTAAAAAGGAAGAAAAATGTCCATCAGTCATCAGCAAAATACATACAGTATGGCTAATGCTAATGCTAATGCTAATGATTACACAGAAATGGTAAAAGATGGACTGCTGCACTTTAACACAGCAATACATCAAACTATAAAAGCCTGAAAAAATGCATGAACATAACACAGTACATAGATCACGCTAAACACCTTAAAACTGACATATGAACATATTGTAAGAACTCTAAAAGTAATTTCCTAGATTTCATTCTTAAATTTATTTGTATTCAACAACTTTAAAGGCCTTCAGTTGAATAGAATTTTTTTGTTTTCTTAGCTACGCAAAATTGTCCTCATCCGTCATTTCTGCTGCAAACTGCAGTCTCTCCTTTATGTTCTCACTTCCTCCCCTCTTTCTGTCATATCTCTCCATTCCTCATCCCCCTATCCTCCCCTCCCCGCCACCACCTCTCTTTCTTCTTCTCCGTCCCTTTTCAATATCACACATGCTCTCTCTCTATTCCTTATACTCCATCACCTTCCTCCCCTCCCTATCTCTTTCTCCACCACCACCCCCACCCCCTCCATCCCTTTTTCTTTTTTTTCTCTCTGTGAAAAAGCGTAGTGACTGGGAGCGTCACTCTGTGCGGATAGCTGGGAGCCGTTGGCGGTTATCGGCTCCTGCAGACTCTCTCTGCCGGTCTGATCTGTCTCCTCTTCATTAAGCAAATACGCCGACGTGGAAATGAAAACATAATAGCTATTTGATTTCCAGCGAGATATTTTGCATATTGGTTCGGAGCTGATAGCGGAATTTCATCAAGTCTTTTTTTTCTCTCCTCTTCTCCCCTCCCTCTCCCGCTCGCTGCCGCCACCCCACCCCCTTCTCCACAACCTCCTTCTTCTTTCCCTCTATCCTCACGCTTTTAAAAACTGAATTACTGAGCTGGGCCAGCTTTCAGAGATTTCTTTACATTTCTGGGAAGAGGGAAAAAAGAGAGAGGGAGAGAGAAATCTAGTTCCCCAGGAAGACTACTTAACCGATTAAATATCCCCCCTATTCCCTTTTTTTCTCGCTCTCTTTTTGATAACAAGGAAGAAAATTTGAAGAATTCACAGTGCTTTAGGTTGACTATACTAATCAGAGATAGCAGTGGGAAAATTAACTCCTTAATGAGCAGAGCTGTCTCCCTGATAAGGGTCCTGGGGAGATGGCGGGGTGGGACGCTGGCTGAACCTTGGGAGGGAGGGAGAGAGGGAGAGCGAGAGAGAGAGTAACTGACAGAGAGTAAGAATGACTTGACACCATGCAAGAAGTAACTATTAGTTTCTCTCCTCTGCAAGGGAAGATATTTACTTCTTGGGCATGAGGGGGGGCAGGTAGAGAGATAGAAGCGCCACGGACACCTACAGTGGATTGCATCAGCGCTGGCTGTGATGGATGGTCCAGTGGAGGGGTATCCTTCAAGCCCCCTGGAGAGAAAAACTAACCCTGGAGG
>NC_045740.1:31889852-31907296 GCF_008692095.1 Etheostoma spectabile | reverse complement strand
GGATCAGCAGCCTCTCCACAGCGGGCCTATCTGATAGTCCCGACGCCTCTCAGGAGGACTATTCACCGGCCGAGTCTCCGGAAATAAATCTCCCTGCCGCTGCTTTTCCATGTTGGAACACCGTGTTGCTTTAGACCTGATAGCAGTCCCGCAGTGTTACAGCGGCAGCCCGGCAAATACTGTACACACTCACAACAGTGGACCAGACATACACACATTTATCAAGGGGTTCGGAGGTGAGGAAAAGTGGATCTTTGGGATAGAGCTGGGCAATATGGAGATAATCAAATATCATGATTTAGCATTTAAAACCCAGAATACACAACATTTGTGTCATATTACATTATATATAATTACATTCAAGGTACCCACTTTAACATAAGTTATGTTATGTTATACGTTCATGATGTAGTATTGAATAGTGTTGGACGCCGTTTTTAACATCCTTCCTTTTGTTTACGATTCTTTGGAGTTGAAACGGGTCACATAATTATTTCACACATAAGAACAAAATGTTATTTTGATTCACTGGTTATTTAATGTGGAACAAAAAATGTTAACATAAAATGAAGCCACACCTCAGAGCAGCACTTACTGTGCGGCGTGGCTGGAACACAACAAGCACCCGCAAGCACGGCGGACGCTACGGAAACCAAAACGTGTTGGGGTTAAATTTGGAACTGGTGATTGCATTCCACATTTTCCAAACAATTCCACTAATAATTTTTGAAACCGGTTCTCAATGGCTAATACTAGCATAGAGAACATGTGCCCTTATCACATTATTTAAACTCAAAGAAGAATCCTGTATCATTCAACTCAACATTCCAGAGGCTGAGAAAGAACAAATGCTCGTTGAAACTAGGAAGGATTTAGTATTAAAGGAGCACGCCGACTTATTGAGACTTTAGCTTATTCACCGTATCCCCAGAGTTAGACTAGTCCATACCTACCCTTCTCATATCCGTGCTGCTGTAACTCTGTCTGACGCCCCCAGCATTAGCTTAGCCTAGCACAGATCCTGCAGGTAACTGCTCCCAATAAGTGACAAAATAACGCATGTTTCTAACATGTTTCTATTTACATGATGTGATGTGTCTAGTCACAGGGTGTCCAAATAACAAGGTCACATAAGACACAGCCATTTTCTAACTGTATACTAACTATAACTACATTCTCAGAAAGGTGGAGCACTGCTACTTCTGCTACTTGGGCGGAGTGATTACATAGACAGTTAAAGAAAGAGTGATTAGCATAACACGGAAAAGCACAGTTACTTCCGTCAACAAAACCAATGTGAATGGCTAGCTAGTAGCGAACAACACTGGGGGTCATGGATGACTTTGAGGAATTGTCTGAGGATTTATACTTGGTATCAAACCAAGATCTAAAAATATATTTATTTTTTTTACAGACGAGGAGTAACAAATTGTGTATTGACTTGCTTAACTCCGGGTGATACGGTGAATAAGTCCCAGTGTTCCTTTAAGGATCGACTGATACTAGTTGTTCAACAATGATACTGATATTTAGTAGTTAATGAAACCGTGCCAATATTTGGAACATATGCATGTACAGTGAAAAGGAAAATGTTACAAACTCCAACACAAAACTTTGTTTGAATACTAAGAAATTATTTATGTTGATACGTTCAACATAACAACCAGTAACAGAGAGTTAGATAGTGTTGGGGGGGGGCATTAAGTCAGACTGGGGAGTCAAACTGAAGCAGAGGGACAGACAGAGAGCTGTAGTGGAGCCAAAGTAGAACACTTTTTAATTCATTAACTTTATCAGTCATCAGGCAAATAAAACGCTGATACAGATCATCTGCAAACTGGCAAAAACCAGCCCGATAATTAGTCTGTCCCTATTTAGTATTTAAATTCTTTCTAGTATGTCTTCAAGGAAATGTGTGAGCAAAAGAAAACATCTATCATTCATCATCAATAATCGAATATTAGAAAAGAAACATGGTACCAGCGAGGAACAAAGCACAGAATGCACCAATGACAGTTTGTTAAGACTGAACCACATGACTCACATACTCACATTTTGGAGATGCTGCATTTCAGCCGATTTCATCACCTTTGACAGAGAGATCTTATCAGGCTCGTCTGACTAACAGAAAGTCACTTCTTGCCATCTCTGAACAGCACATCTGTTCAGCCTCTCATCGTGTTTCTACAGCTCAATGCCATTTGGGCTGCCCTTTGTACAAAGTTCCCATGTAACAGAGGAATGTTCTCCAAGCCCTGCACTTCGCAATATGGTAAATACTGTACACCAATCCATCTGTGTGCATTCATGTCCCAGAAATGCTTGTTATTAACCTAGCTCCGGGGAGCTTCTTCCCTGTGGTCCTTATGTTTTCTCACCCCACACTTTCCCTTGGATTAGGGTGGCACGTAAATCATGGTTGCAGCTGTCACTGTGGTCCTGCTCAGCGCCCTTCTATGTCCTACAATTCCCTGCTATGCCCTGCTATGTCCTACAATGCCCTGCTACACCCTACAGTGCCCTGCTATGCCCTGCAGTGCCCTGCTACACCCTACAATTCCCTGCTATGCCCTGCTATGTCCTACAATGCCCTGCTACACCCTACAGTGCCCTGCTATGCCCTGCAGTGCCCTGCTATGTCCTACAATGCCCTGCTACACCCTACAATGCCCTGCTATGCCCTGCAGTTCCCTGCAGCCCTGCAGTTGCCCTGCTACACCTACAATCCATGCTATGCCCTGCTATGTCCCACATGCCTGCTACACCCTACAGTGACCTGCTATTGCCTGCAGTGCCATGCTATGTCCTCAAGGCCTGACGTACACCCCTACAGATGCCCGGCCACCCTGACCCGCCCCACGTGCCCCTGTATGCCCTGCTATGTCCTACAATGTCCTGCTAAGCCCCAGAATGCCCTGCTACATCTTGCTATGCCTTGCTACCCCCTGCTACGTCCTGGAGTGCCCTGCTACCTCCTGTTATGTCCTGCTACGTCCGGCAGTGCCCTGCTACATCCTGCTATGCCCTGCTACACCCTGCTACGTCCTGCAGTGCCCTGCCAAGTCCTGCAGTGCCCTTCTACCTCCTGTTATGTCCTGCTACGTCTAGCAGTGTCCTGCTACATCCTATGTCCAGCTACGTCCTTCTATGCCCAGCTACGCCCTGCTACACCATGAACTAATAAAAGTATTATTTCTAGTTACTGTTACGTTATCTTTTATTGTGACTATTATTACTGTCCCAGGTTTCCTCATAAAAGGAAGTTTTTCCTCGCCACTGTCGCTAAATGCTTGCTATTGGGGGAATTACATGAATTGTTGGGTCTTTGTACATTTTAGAGTGGTCTAGACTAGGGCTGCACAATTAATCGAATTTTAATCACAATCACGATTTTGGCATCCCACGAACAAAATTGCATGATCAAGCGATTTTAAAAAAAAGCGTCATTTCAGAACGCTCCAGGTTTTTTTTCAAAGCCAATCTACCGCTCCGTAAACCCCTGTCTGCTCATGAGCCAGTCAGAGTTGTTCCTGCACCGCGCAGCTTAGTTTCTAGATGGAGACAGTCCCAGAGGACAGAGGGACGGGAGGAAAACTTAACAGATAGCAGTCGGTTATACGTCGGTCTCAAGGTTTACCAGTTTACCAGTAAACGTTTTTCAGAGAACAGCAGTGACCAGTAGTCGGTGCTAGTTAGCGTTTGTTAGCTCACAGTGCTCGAGTGTAAGTAATACTTTTCCTCTAGGTCGCACCGGTGCACCTAATGTCCTCGCATCCGCTGCAATGTTGTTTTTATGGATTTGGTTTAATTTTGCGTTACATGACCTATTTCTTCTGTAAAGCCGTGCCTGTGTTGGATCTCTCCTCTACTCTCTCTCCTCTTACTCTCCTTGCAGCCCGGCCACACAGCGGGGCCGGTCCACACTTCTGACATTTGTCTACAGTTTTAATTGTTAAAAAAACAGCTGTATTTTGTTAAGCATATTTCCGCTGGTAAACTATCTGTTATTGCAGCGGCCACAGCAAAAAACACAGAAGAAGCTATTGAATGCAACCAATGGTAGAGTAACAGCGTGTGAAACGGAGCTGCTGGACCTGGGCCAGAGATGGGACCCATGGTCAGAATATCATAGTTCATAAAAATGCAGCGCAGTGACGATACAGACATTTCACACACACGACGTGTGTAACTATACTGACCCGCCGTTCGACCCGTGCTGGACCCATTCATAATGAGTCAGAGTCTCTCTGTGAGTAGCACTCCCTCTCTTTCCCTAGCTCTTTTAATCAGTTATTGTTGAAAACAAGGGAAGGAGCTTTCTGAGAAATACATAAAATCCGAGGCTATTTATTTCAGATAGCTAATTTGCATTTACATGTGTTGCAGCTGTATGTCTACACGGCATACATAAGAAGAATGTAGCATAATATGGATGTGAAAGCAGTTATAAATAGCCTATGTGACTTTAAAATATGTTTTGGTTAAAATCAAATAATTGTGATAATAATTGTGATCACAATATTGATCAAAATAATGTGTGTGGTCTAGACCGGCTCTATCTGTAAATTATAGATTAGGTCTAGACCTGCTCTATCTGTAAATTATAGATTAGGTCTAGACCTGCTCTATCTGTAAATTATAGAGCGGTCTAGACCTGCTCTATCTGTAAATTATAGAGCGGTCTAGACCTGCTCTATCTGTAAATTATAGAGCGGTCTAGACCTGCTCTATCTGTAAATTATAGAGCGGTCTAGACCTGCTCTATCTGTAAATTATAGAGCGGTCTAGACCTGCTCTATCTGTAAATTATAGAGCGGTCTAGACCTGCTCTATCTGTAAATTATAGAGCGGTCTAGACCTGCTCTATCTGTAAATTATAGAGCGGTCTAGACCTGCTCTATCTGTAAATTATAGAGAGGTCTAGACCTGCTCTATCTGTAAATTATAGAGCGGTCTAGACCTGCTCTATCTGTAAATTATAGAGCGGTCTAGACCTGCTCTATCTGTAAATTATAGAGAGGTCTAGACCGGCTCTATCTGTAAATTATAGAGCGGTCTAGACCTGCTCTATCTGTAAATTATAGAGCGGTCTAGACCTGCTCTATCTGTAAATTATAGAGAGGTCTAGACCTGCTCTATCTGTAAAGTGTCTTGAGATAACTGTACTATACTATAAATACATACTATAAATAGAATAAAATTACATTCAATTATTGTCATTCAAATTGGTAAAATATGACTGAGTAAGATGTATTCAGCACTAGTGGAATGTAACTAAGTACATTTACTCAAGCACTGTATTTAAGTACACATTTGAGGGTACTTGTACTTTACTCGTACTTTTTATGCTACTTTCTACTTCGCTGTATTTCAGAGAGAAATATTCTACTTTTTACTCCACTCCATTCATCTGACAGCTTTAGTTACTAGTTACTTTAGTTACTAGTTACTTTATTTACTAGCTACTTTACACGGTAAGACTTTAGCACACAAAACACATGTAGTTTATAAAATATGTTGATTAGAAATGAAACTAGCCAACAACATGATGGCCTCCAGACCGAGCTGAGATGACTGGACCATTAAACACTTGGTTGATTGACAGAACTGTTGGATCGTTTCCACTTTCTAAATTGGGAGGATTCTTCTGCTTTTACTTTTAATACTTTAAGTATATTTTCCTGATGACACATATTGGGATACACATTTGTTGAAAATAAAAGTGGCCCCTGGAGACACCTTGTGATTGTGTGTTATAAAGTCTGTTCTCCTGGATTTCTGTTTGACAGCCGTTTCTTCTCTGGCAGCTCTTCAGACTGTTTCATGTTCCTGAAGGACGCCTCCCTCCCACATACAGTTCATCCCAGAGGAACAGCCGTCCACAGTTTAAATCTGAACAGAAGCATACAAGGGAACTGCAGTTTGTGTATGTTCCAGACTTGTATTTCTCAAAAGAAAACTTAACTCTTCACGATTCTGATGCCCGTGTTAAGTTGCCGCCACCAAGGCCCCAGCCCCCGTCTTTCACATCACGCTGCACGTTCACTTGGTTGGGTAGCATCATACCAACAGGCTCCAAGCCTACAATCGCCTACAACAGGGACCATTAATTGATTCAATGTAAATTATTATTCATTTTCCAACTATTTTGATACTTGATCAATGGGTTTGTCAGTTTTAATAAAAAAAGACAACAATTCTTTGATTTCAGCTTCTTAAAAGTGAATATTTTTCTACTTTCCTTACTTCTTTATAACAGTAAATTGAATAGCTTTGAGTTGTGGACAAAACAAGACATTTGTGGATGTCATGTTGGAATTTGGAAAACACTCCCTACATCTTATAAAACTTATGCTTAAAGAAGTCTGACTAATTTAAGTACATGAAACCCATCAATGTGTACAACCCCATCTGCATATCAAGTGATGGGTCCTGACCGCCAGAATGCGAAACTCTGATTAAAGGCCCATAAAAAGAGATAATCTAAGACCTGGTTTGACCTTTCTAGGACTTGCAGCCACCCTGTATAAAGGAGAATGCGTTGGTATGATCTACAAGACAAATCCGCCTGTCAGGACTAATCTGTCCCTGCTGCTCTTAACAGTTTATATGACCAACGACGTGTAAAATATCAACGGCTGATGCCAAATATTCTCGTTGTCTTTTTAATGGACGGGTCTCGATAAAAAAAAGCAGAGGAGAAAAAGGAGTAAGAACAGGTGGTGTTTCAAAGAGGGGAGGAGTTTGGAGGGAGGGAGATAGAGAGCAGTTACCAAGCAGCCTGAGCTGAGACTATTGAAGCCAGGCATGCAGACGAGAAAGCCAGCCGATAAGCCCGGCTGATAAAAGATAGAAAATAGCAGCAGATTTGAACTTTCCCACCGTCCTAAGATCCACAGGGGGAGGAGGGGTTGATTCAACTACTTATTGAATCCCTTCCTATCTCAAACAACCCTCCACCCCCCCACCCCCGCCTTAAACCCAACAGCCAGGCAAGGCCATGAGTGAAGCAGGGATACAAGGTTGTTACATACAAATACACACACGCACACACCGCAAGGTTCCCACTGCTGAACCATTCAACGAGTCTTCTAGACAATGCAGTGAACTCTGGTGATACCACACACACACACACACATATTCATACACACACAACTTACCAAAGGGGATTAATGGAGAGGTAAAAACAGGCTAAGAAGAACTGGTTTCACACACACACACGCACACACACACACACACACACACACACACACACACCCCCACGCACCAAGGTTATTCAGTGGTGAATCTAACTCATCACTCATCCTCTCAAATCATATCAGAGACAGTGTTTCTTTCCATATCTCTTCTCTCTCCGTTGACATGCAGAGAACTGGCCTTGAGTAAATGGTGAGAATTTTCACATCTTCCCACGCACACGCCACGACACAGCACGCCACGCACACACACACACACACACACACACACACACACACAGTTTGGTAAAATAAGGTCATTCCAGTATCCGACATGGTTTTGGCTGTAAAATCTATTGATGGAATTCATTCACAAGGTCTCTACTGCAACTCCCATGCTCTGATTCTTTCACAACAGTACTAGTGTGACATGCCCGTATCGGTAAAATGAACCAATGATGATATCAAAAATACTGCATAGAGTGACTAATTTGCATATTTTCATAATTAATTTAAAGTTTTTTTTATGCTCTGGTTTAAAAAAACTACTTAGGGTTTAATGGAGGTTTTCATGGCCATACAGATAAACTAGGCTGCTAAAACACTACTAAACATTTCTGATCCAGATGAATTGCTATTTGCTTGATTAACATTGAGTCAAAGACAACAGTGCTAACCAAAAAGAAAAGGTAATGCAGCTTGCTACAGATCTTCCAATGGCTGCTAGTGAAGTATACTCTCAACCTTACACAAAGTCCATTACCTTTATATCCAAAGGGGGTAATTATATGGACTGTTCCATTAAAGAAAAAATAAATAAATGCTTTTTGAAGACAGTGTTCTACGTTTCTGATATACGCTGTATCCAGAGAACTCTATCAATAGTATAAAGGCCTGGTTAGCACTTCATTCTATTCAGTCCACATATCACGGTGACTCCAGTTCACTGCAAATGTAACCAAGCGTCAGCAATGTAGATCAAAAGAATGTCTATATGCTATTTTAAAGGACGAGAGAGAGACCCCCTCCTGGTTTAAGAAAAAGATGACTCTTGATTTGACTTGGATTTGAATATTTCAGAATTATCTGACATAATACCATGTGCACACTAAAAGATTTTTTCAAATCTTAACAGATGTTTAAAATGTGGCTTAGATAACGTCTTAAGTTTGGGATCTTGTAATGTAAGTTTTGTTTTCCTGGTTTTAAAGTTGCATTACAGAAAAGTTGATTTCATTTTCTGAATTTACCAGATTTATTAGCCGTTTTAATTGTCTGCCTGTAACCACTTCATCAATTTATCTGCATTATTGATATTGCAGCAATATTGACATCCACGTATTTGATCAAAAATGTTGTGATATTTGATTTGATTTTTTTCCATATTGCACTGCTCTAGTGCAAGTGTGTGTGTGTGTGTGTGTGTGTGTGTGCGTGCGTGCGTGTGTGTGCATGATATAATGAGCCTGATTGCAATCCCTTCTCCTTGATCTCAACCCTGAATAAAGACGAAAGGCAGATGAGAGATTAAAATGGAATGCAGGGGGAAAGACAGAGAAAGACTCCCTCCGCCGCGGTCCTCCCTCGCTCACCCTCCCGTTCTGAGGACCCCCCTCCTCCGAAAACCACATCTTTGGCATAAACCAGCTCTGTGTTTACATCACTGCGATGTCGCGGACGTTGAAGATACATTTTGTTAACACTGGAGAAAAACAGAAAGATCTTACACCGATTCTTCAACTCTGATTATTATTCATGAAAAATACCTCCTTTGTTTTAGAAAATGGTGATCTTTTCGTGTTTTATCTTTGTCACGTCTCTTCCTAGATTTCTTACTTTTCACCATTCACAATTTTCTTTCTCTCCCACCTTCCTGGCTTCTCTCTCCACTTTCACTACCTTCTTCATCTCATTCCCCCTGTGCCTAGTTTCACTAACTCATCTTCCTTCGTCCTTGTTTAGCTCATTCATCCTCCTGCCGAGCGATCGCCCACTCAAGTACCGCGGCCTACGCTTTTGCTTTTTATCTAAGTGTCACTGCTGAAACCATGCAATAACAACTGCCCTGGGGTGGAAGTTATTCTGTATGTGTGTGTGAAATTTGAATTGATATGTTTGCACTGAAACTGATCAATACTATTATGTTTGTCAGTTGCATGACCTTCACTTCTTATGCCATCTTCCTGCAGACAGTTGAAGTGTCTTGTTATGGTCTCAATGATGTTTCAGAGGCATTTTAGGAACATGAAAATGGACAAATGGACATGTCTATATCATCTACAGTTTTGGCTGTTCAATTAATTACTTTTTTAATCCTGATTACGATTTTGAGTGTAATTGAGAAAAACTATGTTTTGCACACTACATTTTTTCTGCATTGTGTTGTTTTTAATTCAATAATTGCAACTTCTTACCAAAATAATAATGTCAAAAAATCTTGATTTTAATCTTGACCAAAATGATTATGATTTTTTTCCATACTCCAGCAACCTTAATTACAGGTGACTTTGACTCAAAGCTAAACCTGCTTTTAAGAACCCATAAGACTGTATAAAGATAAAGATATGACACATGATACAGATCAATAACAAAGTTGTTTCAAATGATGGTTGACAGTCTACTACTTGATAGACTGTGCAGGCATTCAAACTGAATATAGCCCTGTGCTTATGTGATTGGCCAATGTAGCATCCTGCTAGATGACATTACATTGTGTTGTGAAGCACTAATGCACGTCCTTAGCCACATTAGGTACCCTCCAAGTAACTTAAGAGCGCAAAATATTCTCTTTAAAAGTAAAAGAATATAGCCAATTCACTTGATTTTATATATAAAAAGTATAAGTATAAAAAAGCATCGATCAAGCCACCAAAAAAATTCAATATGCCATTGTTCCACATGACAGAAACCCCGTGTTGTACATCAGTGTGATCTCCGGCTGCCTACTGTACATCAGCCTCTCCCAAGAAGACGAAGCTTATACCAAGAAAACCTCTCTGAGAAATACCACGAGAGAGAGAGAGAGAGAGCAAGAGAGAGAGAGCGAGAGAGAAAGAAAGAGAGAGAGAGAGAGAGAGAGAGAGAGAGAGAGAGAGAGAGAGAAAGAAAGAGAGAGAGAGAGAGAGAGAGAGAGAGAGAGAGTGGAGGGAGATAAAATAAAAACAGTAAAGTGATAAAGAGACAGACAAGCAAAGCAAAAGAAATAAAAAAACCAAGCCAAAAGAGAGATGGAAAGATGTGGGGTCAGTCTTTTTGTTAGAGAGAGAGAGAACAGAACTGGGGGGGGGGGTTACGCCACTCACAACTTGGCTTTGCATCTCTTATCTCTGCGTCGTGTCACAAGGCTTAAAATAAAAAATAAAAATAAAGTGAGATGGTGGCAGCAGTGTTGGTGTGATAGCCCTGTGGAGCATGGAGAGGGGATGTAAAGGAGATAGCTGGTTAAATATAACCCGCTGCATGGTTGGCAGCAGCAAAGAAAGGGGGTATTTTCAAGAGGCAGGGCATCACTGGAGCCCTCACTGCCCAGATAACATCCATGTTAAGAGAGAGAGTGTGTGCGCACACTCTCTTTTCTTAGATGTGCCCGCTTTTTGTGTGTGTGTGTGTGTGTGTGTGTGTGTGTGTGTGTGTGTGTGTGTGTGTGTGTGTGTGTGTGTGTGTGTGTGTGTGTGTGTGTGTGTGTGGTGTGGGTGAGACAGACATAACCATAAGTACTCTACTGACTGAACATACACAAGTATGCAAGGTCAGACATTCACAATTACTTTTCACAAACTGAGAGTGTGTCTCTCACACAGACACGCTTGCTCACATCTATGTATCTCTCGCCAAAGGAAGTATCAGAGACCCCGATTTTTGTTGCTTTTTTGCCCCCCCCCCCCCCCCCAACGCAAAAAGTCACAACGGGATTTCTGATGGGAAAAATGTGCTTTCCTCAGATGATGGTCAGATAGAGGGGGAGTACAGCCAAATGTCAAAGATGATAAATGGAAGGGTGCAGAGACAAGATCACGCACAAACAAACACAACAGAGGCAGGCACAGAGAGAAATACTCTTCCTCACTTGTACTCAGAAAATCACACATGCAAATAGACGCTGACACGTCAGGGCTGCAACTGTCACTCATGTTTGAGCAATCTGACAATCTGAGCAAAGCTGACATCCAGTTTTCAGATCATCTGTATCAAGAGAACATAAAAATATACTTTTCTTGACAAACAACAATATCTTTTTTTTGCCAATCTACAAAGGTCCAATTCATTCATTATCAATGCATCTGGGTCTCTTTTCTGATCAATAAATTCATCATTTAGTAGCAAAAATGTTTTGGGTTTTGTCTGAGCAACAGTTGAGAATTTGAAAACTGATGGTTCACAAAGAAAAAGCAGCTAATAGCAGTTTTAACATTAACATATGTACATGTGTGGTTCCTGTTTTCAACAAATACTCCTTCACCATTTCCAACTGTCAGCAGGTTACAGTTGTGAGAATATAAATGGCCGATGCATGCTTTATTGCTTGTGTGTATGCAATAAATGTAAACAAGCTTTGGACCTAAGTAATTATTAATGGGAAGATGTTTAATTGCTAAAATTACTATCCCAGGCTCCTCCAGCTACATACACACTTCCAAAGTGTCCCTGAGCAAGACCCTGAACCCCAAGTTGCTCCCCGGATGCTGGATGTATAGAAATATAGTATATAGATAGAAGTAATATGTATATCTGTCCACTTCTCCTAATACTGAGGGTGGGTTCAAATGCAATAATAGAATGTCTCTACATTGTAGGGGTGGGAATCACCTGAGGCCCCACGATACGATATCACGATAATTACGTCACAATAAAATATTATATTGTGATTTTAAAGATATTGCTGTTGATTGCCTGTGATATATTCTGAAATATGTCCGCAACATGTTTGTCAACATGTTTTGTCTATAAAACAATTTAATTCTCCATATCATAGTGGACTGAAAAAGCAAATAATCGTATTATTCTAGTGCCAAAAGGTTAACTTCTCATGTGGAATTTATTAGTGCTGTCAAACGATTCAAATATTTCATTGTATTTAATGTATTCTAAATGTCCCTTGATTTCTTTTTGACCCAATTTTTTTCTCACTGTAATTCTCTTATCAACATGGAAAAGTGGATCGGCTGCTTTGTGCAAATGATTTTTTATTGAAAACGTTGGCATATAGCCTACTGTAGTGTTCTATATATATACACACTACCGGTCAAAAGTATGGGGCAACTTACAAATTTCCATTCCACTCGATGTTAGACAGAATACCAGCTGATCTGAGTGGGGGGGCTGATCTTTAATGCAATATCTACATTGCCCATTATCAGCAACCATTCATCCAATGTTCCAAAGGCCCATTCTGTTCACTAATCTGATATCATTTAAAAAAAACTAACTGAGAAAACACTGGAGAACCCTTTTGCAATTATGTAAGCACACAATGTAATACGAAAACTGCTGCGCTGCTTAAAAAAAACAATGCAACTGATCTCAACTGGTATTCTGTCTATAATGGAGTGCAATGGAAATTTCCAAGTGACCCCAAACTTTTGACCGGTAGTGTATATATATATATATATAAAAACAACATTGGCATTTAGCAAAACATTCTCACTTGGAGCAAATAATCTCTCACACAATGTAACACTGTCCATCAATTTAAGGGTTAAAGTAAAAATTTGACGACGACGACGACGACGACAGGGGGGGGGGGGGCTAGGCCAAAAAGAACGTTTGCCATAAAAATTGACGCCGTTAAAATGGGCTTGCATTAATGCCGTTAACAACACATTTAACTGACAGCACTATAATTTATATAAAAAGATTGATACTTGGCATCCGTGTTTCAATACTGTATTGCCACGGTAAATATCTCAATACTATGTTGCATCAATTTACTTCCATAGAAAAGATATTTTATTATAACTTGTGTGTGACAAATACTGCATATGTCAAAATCTAACAAACTGATTTATATGCATATTTTTTTTAAATCACGGTTGGAAATGTACATAAAAAAATTAGGATTGAGATTTTTTACTATGATTGCAGTTACAAGTAGGAATCTTTTTGAAAAATCTTCCTCCTGATGTATTTAGGGACAAAACTTATGAGTCAGGCAATGAACAGCAACCTTACTCGTGCAGAAAAAAAATACAATTCTGAATATACAGTTGCTGATGTGATGCCTTTGAAACCTCAATGTCAGAGCATCCTTGAATGCACCATGAGGTTGTTTCCCCTCTTCTGTCCTGCCAAATAAGTCGGAAGTCAAGAAAAAAAAAATATCTGAAACTATTTTGAGTGGTTTGAGCTGGGTGATATGGAGAAAATCAGATAACACAATATTTTTGACCAAATACATCTAATATCGATATTACGTTACATGCCAAACAGCTATGACAGTCTGGAAAGTTCAGAAAATGACATCACTTTACTATAATGTAGCCTTTAACACCAGGAAAAGACAACAATATAATATTGATAATTACCCAGCCCTAGTTCAGTGTCTTACATAGAAGCTCTTCTGTCAGCTAAGGAGTTTAAACCTGCATCATCCAGCAGAAGGATGACTCTCTGTCCACTAGATGAACTCACGGTGGACTTAGCATGTGGTCACGGGGTGACACCCCTGATAGCATCATGACTTGTCTTTCTTAACCTGGCCTGGCCCTGCCTGGTCTGGTGTCTTGTGGGGCTTTGGAGTCCTTTCTGGGGCTTTACTGTGTGTGTGTGTGTGTGTGTGTGTGTGTGTGTGTGTGTGTGTGTGTGTGTGTGTGTGTGTGTGTGTGTGTGTGTGTGTGTGTGTGTGTGTGTGTGTGTGTGTGTGTGTGTGTGTGTGTGTGTGTGTGTGTGTGTGTGTGTGTGTGTGTGTGTGTGTGTGTGTGTGTGTGTGTGTGTGATTTAAGAGATAATTTTAATATCAGGCTGGTGTGGATTGCTGATAGTGTTTTAAGGCAGGGCCCGGTGGACCGAGCGCTGGTAGTACCTATCTGTAATTAGTAACCATTCCCTATCACTGATAAGATAAACTACGTCTGACCTTTTCCATTTGGTCACCATAGCAACCCAACACCCCCACCCCGGCACCACCGCCCTCCCCTTTGTATTATTTTAGTGATTAAACAGCAAATAGCGCCGAAGATGTGAGGAGCTGATAGGAGCATGATTAATAATAGTCCACCACATGGTCCTCTGAGGTGTGTTTGTGTGTGTGTGTGTGTGTGCGCAAGTGTGTGAGTGAAAGAGTGTGTACACTGAGGAGGGGGGGGGGCCATCAGTGTCAGACAGTCATTGTGAAAAGGCTTGGCTTTTTGTGGTGAATAATGGAAATTTAAGATGAGCTGAAAGTGAAATAAAAGCAGCGGGATGAGAGTGATAGATGTCTCCCTTTCCCTGAGAGCCGCTCTCTGAGGATAGGTAATATTAACATCACCCTCTCCCACACCCACTCAGCTTTTGCCCACCGTGGCCCTTACATCGTGAGGGGCCATGCGGGGGAAGTGCTATCTGTTGATGAATAATGAATGCTGGATTCCAGGGTTACCTCCTCCTCACTTTAAAATGCCACAGTGTGGTTTTAGAGTGGTGGGCCGGAGGACTAACATCTCGATCAGAGAAACGTGAAATCGAAACTGAGTTTAGTTCTTGTCCGCGACAAACTTCCCCTTACTGGAAAAGCAGCCATTGTGGAGATAGTGTAAGATACAGTACATTTCAGGTGTGGATATGTGAATATGTGAATATGTATTTCTAAAAAACAAAACAGATGTGATGCACAGTCCTGCTGATGGTTTCCCATTTTTTAGCTGATTGAAAGTTGGTGGTGGTAACATGCAAAGAAATGTAGATATGCACCAACAAAAGGCAAGAAGGAAGCTAGCAAATATGGATTTAAACACTGCGGGTTTCAAATTCCTTTTATTAAGCACCAAGGACACACACAATGTGCTTTGGCCAGAGACATAGGATGTAACACTATGTTTTAAAGCCCAATACAGGTCCCATATGTGATCTTATTTAATGTATTTTTTTTTAAATACACCCTGAGTATTGGTTGAAGAATAGTTAAAGATAGTGACAATATTAGATTTCAAAAACCCACATGTTTAGCAATTAACGTTAAGGATTCAAAAGTCCCTCATGCTGACTGACATGGTTCAGTGGGCGGACTAAAGGCCGTTTTACAGTCGCAGCAGCCAAGGATTTGGAGTGAGCGAGCAGAGGGCATTTTCACGGGACAAAGCGAAATAGGAAGCCTGAACGAGCTCCATGGTAACCGGATGCCAGGACTCTCAGTGACTGCAGGTCTCTCTGGAAAACTTCCAGGGTTAAGAGGAGTTCTTCTATGGTGAAGGAAAGGCTTGGTCCCACCAAGTAGGTTATCCAATTAAATCCAAGCATAGACAATAATGCTGCTGCCACTTCTGCCGTTGTTTGCCTTTTTCCTCGAAGTCAGTAACCTTTGCTCATTAGCGCCACTTCTGTTCAGGAGAAGACTGCAACTAGTCTCGCCACCGCCAGCGCAGCACCACGGACGCCCCGCCAGACTGCCTGGATGCCACCACTCACCAGTGTCTGTCCAGACAGTGTCTTGTAGGTTGCCGCCCTTGGCAACGAGCACAAAAGTCTGTCTTTCTAAGTCACTCTTTTTTTACAGAGCTAGATTACTCTAATTCTCCACACTTCTTGCATGATTTGACCAAGAAACCATGCTACCAGGCTTTTACTACCAGGGAAGAAAATCACAGTATACTATTAACCTCAAGAGGCGTCACCAAGTTTAGGTTTTGTTGTCCAGAGAGGGTTCATTCTTTTGGTTGGGATCCTAAAGAGAACTGTTTTGGTGTTGAGAGAAAAGACTAATTTGCTGCAGTAAGCATAAGACATATTTGTGTTACTTTGTTTACTTTGTCATTTTTGTAAACCAAAGAAACGGTGTGCAGCTCCACTATCTGAGCAACTAGGTAACTAATCGTTGATATGCGATCAGAACTTCCACGAACCAGTTAATCATCACGGCTTTCAACAGTGCTTTCAATGTCTTCCTCTTCTCAGCAGTCAGAGTCCACTGAGCTCAAAGCGAGGCCTTCCCCACCACTCCTAGGAAGCCTGCTCTGTATCTTCCTCCATTTGCATGCCAGGGAAATGACGAGTAGGTATGCAAAGTGGGACCAGTTGACTGAAAGGTCAGTGCGGGTTTACTAAAGCCAGGTAGCCAAGAAAAGCTAAGCAGATCCCTGGTGACTGCTACCAGTCAGATCCCTCAACTGATGAAGGGGAGGGGTCTCCCTTTTACCTCCATTTTTACATAAACATTAAAGAGCAGTTTCAAAAGAGATGGAAAATAAAACACAGGCTAAAACAGAGTACGAAACAAATACAAGAACAAAGGATACAGTGCAATGTAAAAAATGAATAGTTATTAGTCGTGTCAGTTAATCAGTTAAACGCGTTATTAGAGGGAGGGGTTTTATTTTGTGTGGTGTGTAAAATGTCCTAAATAAATGACAAAATGTTCTAAGTAAATAGGATAGATAGGTTTGGCATTATTTTTACAACTGAAAATATGTTTTTGTTATAACAGAGGGAAAGTACCAAATAAATGTACCATTGGGTACCGGAACCGAATTCCAGGTACGGGTATCGGTACCGTACCAGAAAAAAAGTGAACAGTACCCAACCCTAACTGAGACCGAGTCTTACTCTGGACCTGATCATTGCACATATCATATTGTGTTCTATTGTATGTCCTTAAAGCTTTAGTGTGTATCTTTTTGATATAAATGAACATCCAGGGACCGTGTGGACGCGCCAACAGTTTTGATGTCATTGCTTAGAATTAATAATAATAGTAATTTTTCATTTCATTTCATATATTTATTATACAGGAAAGTTAGAAAAAGTAACCATTACATTACAATATAAAAACGGGCCTGACTCAGTTTAAAAACTGTTTTTCAGGGCAGTTCCTGTTCTGCAGACACATAAAACATTTGGTATCTAGGCACGTCAGACAAAACAAAAAATTAAATAATACAAGAGCAGCTATCGATATAGAAAAATAAATTTCAACTGAAAACAACAATACAGTTACATAAGGACAAAGACATTTATACAAATCATCAGCTGGGCTAGACAAATACGGACAGAGCAAACAAGGCTTGGACAATACATAAACAAATTAATGCGTGCAAGTGTAACTGTTAAGAAGGAGCTGTTTGTATGCCTTTTTGAAAT
>NC_045740.1:31878933-31889828 GCF_008692095.1 Etheostoma spectabile | reverse complement strand
TGTGACACGGAATGCCATTCCAAATCTCGGTATATGTATAAAAAAAAGCTTTCTGTCCAAAGTTGTTTTTGTATGGGGGAACTGGAATAAGTGCCTGTGAGACCGTGCTGGATATTAGCTCATGATGGTGGGGCGTGCTGGTGCTGATATTAGTCCATGATGGTGGGGCGTGCTGTGAATTATCCATGATGTGGGGCGTGCTGGCGCTGTATATTAGTCCATATGGTGGGGCGTGCTGGCGCTGGTATATTGTCCAGGATGGTGGGCGTGCTGGATATTAGTCATGATGGTGGGGCGTGCTGGTGGGATATAGTCCATGATGGTGGGGGGTCTGGTGCTGGATATTAGTCCATGATGGTGGGGCGTGCTGGTGCTGATATTAGTCCATGATGGTGGGCGTGCTGGATATTACCTGATGGTGGTGCGGGCTGGATATTAGTCCATGATGGTGGGCGTGCGTGTGCGGATATTAGTCCATTGATGGTGGGGCGTGCTGGATATTAGTCCATGATGGTGGGGCATGCCGTGCTGGATATCAGTCCTGATGGTGGGGCTTGCTGGTGCTGGATATTAGTCCATGATGGTGGGGCGTGGCTGCTGGATATTATCCATGATGGTGGGGCTGCGGCGCTGGATATTAACAGTTCTTAAAACCTCAGCCCTCCACAACATCATAGGCCTCAATCCTGAGCATAAGTCAACAATTCCTTCCGTGATATTATTTTGCGTTTGATGATAAGGCTTTACAACCAGCGGGGTCTGGGGGGTCTGGGGGGGTCTGGGGAACGCTACCGTGTTGCGGGTGGGTGCGCCAGTAGTTATAAAACGATTATCAGACTATGAAATATGCCAACTCTGATAAGTTCATATAGCCTACTCAAAACAGACAGGGCAACCTAACGCAGACAGGTTAGCTCACCGTTTTTAGGTGATACGCCATGTTTGTAGTCCAGCTGCGATATGCAAACTGTTGCTTGCAAACTTTGCATTCCACTTTTTTCCGTTATCTATTTTTGTAAAATGCTGCCACACTGGGGATGTCTTCGACATGGTCGAGGAGGACTGACTGGAAACACTCACAATTAAATAAATATTCAGCAAACCACTAAACCAAGGCTTTCTTTCCAAGGGGGTGTTCTGAAGACAGACTGTTGCGTGTGAAACAGGGGTGCTCTGAAAACACCCCCATTGGCAGTTAGTGCTTTCCACCCATAGACCGTAACGGTCGATGCTTCCACCTGATGAAATTAACACAGCAAAAAATCGACCAATCAGAATTTTGGTCGAGCCAGAACGTAGCGACCAATAAATCGACTAGTCAACTGGGAGATTACAGCCCTAATAATAATAATAATAATAATAATGAGATAATAAGCATTCTGGGATAGCTCTGAAAAAAGTCCCATACAGTGGAGCAGACAATGGATGCCATCCACTGCTGAGTGATGTGGATGGAGATGGAGGCAGGATTGGACTCACACAAGCAACATACACCACGCACACACACAGGTTTGTTCACACTGTTGCTGGTATAAGCACTTCCTAGCAGCACTTTGAAGGCAATGGGAAAACACACACACACACACACACGCACACGCACACGGACACGCACACGCACACGCACGGTATGTCCGCATGATTGCTTGAGTAAGCGAATTAGCCTCAGTGATGGCTGAGGAGGCAATAAGTTGGCAGAAAAGAGGGATAATCTTTTATCTTCCACCCTCCCAAATGATTTTTTAAAGTCTGTATCACTTCCCTGACAGTTGACGTTCCACTTTTTCCTCTTTCATTATTTATTTATCTATTTTTGCTTTGTGTGAATTCAGCTAAAATACTTCTAAAGCGCTTAATGGCGCTATCGCTGCCTCAGATCTGCTGCCACATGCTTCCTTTTCCCCGCTTCCCTCTCTTTCTTGAGATATTCTCCGGCCCAGCCCCCGAAGAGCCGGCACTTTATCAAACCGTCTTGACGAGAATGACACGGCCAATTATTGACAAATTATTCCTTCATAGAATGACAGAAAGGAAAGGAGAAGAGTGAGAGAGAGGGGGGATGAAGCGAGAGCGAGAGACTATTGGCTTGATGAGTAGAAGCCACCCCAACGCCCCCCTAACAGGCCTGAGGAGACAGGCGTCTATCTATCAGATTCTATTAAGAGCTCGGCACTTTGGCGAACAAAGCTGCCCGCGCCCCGCCACGCATTAACTGCTATTATACGCTCATGAACTTTGTCACAATCACAATGGTTCCCCCCATTCTCTCCACATTTTTAGTCTCTTTTGGGTGCTTAAGAACTGAAAAGAACATTGCTTTCCCTTTGTGTGTGTGTGTGTGTGTGTGTGTGTGTGTGTGTGTGTGTGTGTGTGTGTGTGTGTGTGTGTGTAAAAGTCAGAGATTGAATATAAGAGTTGATGATGTATAAACGAAAGGGAAAGCTGACCAAGCTGCATGTATTTTTTCTGCTTCACATCTATTCCTACTGGCAGCTGTCCAGTACAATTACACACTAATACGGTGTCGAAATTATCAAGCAATAAATCCCCCATTTTATTCATACTTCTGGTGATGTTCTACATTTATCTTATTGTCAACTAATCCATGTTAAGAGGAAAACTCACAATGAATGTATCCTACAAGTGACATCCTTCAAGTGTGCGTATCAAAGCCAATATATCTTATTCCTCTGAGCCATAGATGCAATATTCTGCTGGTTTACCTCAAAGGATAAGCCCAGGATCTGAAGACAAGGCTGAAGAGACTTTTACAGACAAAGCTCTGATCTGCAAGAGGTTAAAAATTCATTTAAAGAAGGAGAACATTTGAATGAAAACAGCCTGGATGTCCCCAATCCCAGTCCAAATAATCTAAGGAAATAGGATAAATAGGTTTGGAATTATTTTTACAACTTAAATTTAAAAAAAAAATGTTGTTACAGAGGGAAAGTACCATTGGGTACCAGAACCAAATTCCAGGTACCTAACCTTAATCTGCTGATACCAAGTTATGATCCGATACTTTGACTACATGACAGAGTGGCACACTGTTTCTTAGTTTACAAGTAAACAAAGTAACTAAAAGATTACTCCAGCTTAAAACTTTACACATTTAACTTATTGAAGCTAGCATTTTTGTAAAACTCACATTTAAAATTAAATTCTATTTAGAGTGTTGTAGATATGTAGAGACGTAAATGATCGGGAGGTGATCAGGGTGACTGCAGATCCCTGGTCAGTTTAAAAATGCAGCAATCAGATACCTCCGGGTCTGTTCGGGACATCCCTAGTTCTGCGTGAGCAGCTTGACACTCAAACTACAAAATGATATAGTTGTGGTAATGATATGGTTATGATAAGAATGCCGGTCAACCTGGGCACCTGGGTAGCTCACCTGGTAGAGCACATGCCTATATACAGAGATTTAATCCTCGACGCAGCGGCCGTGGGCCATCTCATTCCCCCCCATCTCTCCCCTTTCATGTCTTCATCTGTCCCCTTTCATGTCTTCATCTGTCCCCTTTCATGTCTTCATCTGTCCCCTTTCATTTCTTTATCTGTCCTGTTAAAAAGGCCTAAATTGCCCCAAAAGAAAATCTTTCTAAAAAAGAATGCTGGTCAACCTTTTGCTTTCCAGCTGTTTTAGCTCAAGGGCTCCTCAAACGTTGCCCCTTTTTTCACCAACACTGCTTCAAGGAGTCAAACTGGATGGGTGCCAGTTTGAACTGCACACAAGCCATCAGCACTCGATTTCTTCAAATGCACACCACCTTTGAATAAACACATTTGAAAAAACAATAGCACGAGTGTAAAAGATACGGCCCATTAATCATCAGTCGACTAACTACCTAATGCTTTATCAGCTATTTGTACCATTGCTTTTGTGAACCGCCTCTCTTATCAGCTACATCCTAATCGGGGGGGACTTTGAGGCCTGACAGTGATGTCTGCATGATACAAGCAGTCGATGTGTTTACAGGACCACACGGACTGCAGAGTTGACGTCCGATGAGAACTTTAATACAAACGTGACACAGTTAGGTATGTAATCCTTTAGCATGAGAAAGGAGGAGGGGGATGAGGGCAGGTAGCTACATTTTAATTTATAGGTCAGGAATTTTCATGAGAAGTGTTCAATAGTGGGAAAAATACCCCATTAGTTAGGTTTAAGGCAATAAAGAGGGTAGCAAAAAACAGCCATGACAATTCTGGTATTTGAAGAATACTGCAACTTGTTACTCTGTCAGCTGTTATCAATGTCAAAAGATGCAGACTAAGAAATGCACGTGTTGGGAATCAATGAACAAATTAATGTTCCTGAAACAGGCAAGACAAGCTTGTTTTTATTTATTTCTTCTCATTTTCATTGCTACTTTGTGCATTTAGCAAAAGGGTTTTTTGCTTAGGTTAAAACATCATAATTGACACAGAAACCCGACTATTGAAGGTTGGGAAGAAGAATAAAGTGAGCCCTGTTCCAAGAGCTGAGAAACCCAAGGAAAGAATAGACTTGGAGTGTGTGTGTTTTACAAAGAAAAGAAACACCCACCGGGGCCTGACCCCTTAACCCACAACTGATGCCAAGAAGACCTCTTTTTCCTCTCTCACTTCCCTCCCCCTCACCGCCACCACCCTCCTCTTCTTCCCCTTTTTCTCCATTTACCACCTCCACACACCTCCCTATTGCTCCGCTTTGCCAAGTCCACCTTGTCAGTAACGAGGGTGTAGTTTCTTAACATTCATCATCGCTGAACTCTGAAACTTTATCAGCTCCGGAGAGCGGCGCCACAGCCCCGGCCCTGGCTTTCTCGGCGCTCAGATAGTGGCGATAACGCGCTGATAGATTACAGCAGATTGTTTTACTTCAGGGGACACTACTGCTGCTGCTAATACTAATACACAGACACGAAGACTCGCTGGTGATGGGGGGAGAGGGGGGGCAAAGAGGCACAAAGAGGTAAGGGCAAGGAAACTGCGATGAGCTGGAGGAAATTACAGACAATGTCCGATATGTCCTTATCCCGCTGCCGCAGTCATTTGTGGTAACACAGCTTGCAAATTTGAAAACGTGTTGATGTTATGTTTAGAATAATTCATGATATGGACTATAGACCAAATAATCATTTTGATGTTGATTCAAATTGATTAATGTCGATTTCTAAAAATAAAATAAAATGGTGGAAAACTGTGTGTATGAATGCCCTTTTACTCAGACACACTTTTAAAGGGGTAACCTTTAAATGTGTGTGTGTTGTTGTTTTTTTTTTTGGGGGGGTGAAGTCGGTAGCGCCAGGTGACCTACGGTTTAAAGGGTCTCTCTCTCTCTCTCTCTCGCTCTCGCGCTCTCTCTCTCTCTCTCTCTCTCTCTCTCTCTCTCTCTCTCATCACAGTTAGAATACCCTAATAAAATCTAACCTTAGAACTAAGAAATATTACCTAATAAAATATCTTTACAAAGACATTAAAGTAATGGTTTATCATTCTGGACTTTATTTCATTAATCTTCCTATAGTGTTCTCTCTACTTTCAGCTATGGATTTTTCTAGCCTATTTCTGAAGGTGCACTCCATCATGAAAAAAACAACAGGGTGAGTCATTATTGTATGAAATTACTATGAAACATCCAGCACTGCTTATGTAAATGAGCAATGGCGTCTGGAGTTCAAGCTTCCCCAGGCAGGACCACATATAAGCCATAGGTAGCGGTTTATATCAGTCCAACACATTTACTGAGAGTAAGATGAAAAGATAAATATGGAAAAGATAAGTGCAGATATAAATTGAGGATGTGTTTAGCCTAGCTTAGCACAAACAGCGGAAACAGGAGGAAAGTGTTAGTTAATAGCTAGATTAAAAGTGAAAGACTCCAGATGTGTTATTAACACACTTTATTGTCTACACATGTATGGAAATGCAAGACATTGTGGTTTTGGGAGCCGATTTGTGATGAAGTCTTGATAAACAATAGCAAATCTATTAAACATCATGTTAAACCCTCCCTTTTCTTTTACCACAAACATAATACTTATGGTATCTTTCTCAATAAATCGCTCCTAAAAACTTAATTTACTAGGTTGCACATCTGAGGCTACCTGGCAACAACCACTGGAGTCGAAGATGTTAAGTAGGTGAGTCATTTTCTTTTTACTGAGAAACCGTACCAAACAATGGTAGCTTTAGCTAGCTGGGCCTAACTAATTACTTGTTCACTCTGTTTCATACAGACTGTAATTACATGCAAACAAGTGGAAAGACTGGCCATGTTTGCCTTCAATTGTTATTGGAGAAACATTTCTCCACTTGGTGAGGAGAACTACACCGTCAACAAACGGCTGTCCAGCTGTCACATCTGAATTCTGTTTTCCTATTTTCCGCGATTACGTACAGTAAATGCAGCACACTTTGCACTAACCTTCATCCTAACCTTCATCCTGGACTATACATCTGTCCATTGCACATTCTGCACTACACCCATTCAGCCTCCTTTCTCTTATCCTTAACAGCTGTCACGTAGGGTAATGACTGTGGGAAAAACTACTACATACTGTCCATGAAAGTACACACACGTACACACACGTACACACACACACACACACACACCGCTGCTTAAGACGCACCTTTTTGCAGTAGCTTTTAACCTTTGTTAACCTGGTTACTGTTGTTTTAAAGTGTTGTTGTTTTGTTTCCCTGTGATTCACTTTGGTTGTAGTAATTTTTAAAATTGTTATTTATGTATTTGATATTGACCCTGTTCAGCACTTTGGTCAACGGTTTTAAAATGTGCTATAGAAATTAAATTGACACACGCACGCGCGCAGAGAGAGAGAGAGAGAGAGAGAGAGAGAGAGAGAGAGAGAGAGAGCTGGGATTTCAGAGCTGTTGTATTAAGCACAGGAGCAATTAGAGATTCACATGTAAAGTGGGGTCAAGCTGCTGACCTGCCTGTCTTCATGTCTTCTGTTGGGACAGCATCAGACGGTTCCATGCCAGAAAGCAGCCAATCACGGCATCCCATTACTGCCACCATTGTCGATGGCGACGTTTTGGCCTGTCATTGTGGAAACTCAAACCTGTCCGCTGCTGGTTTGTGCCTCTCTATTAACGACAGATTGAGGACTGAGCTTATCTGGGCCCACCAGAATGTGTGTGTGTGTGTGTGTGTGTGTGTGTGTGTGTGTGTGTGTGTGTGTGAGAGAGAGTGTGTGTGTGTGTGTGTGTGTTAGTGTTTATGGAGACAAAGGATATGCATGTAATGAATTGGTGTCAGGGAGGGCATAAAGAGTTAAATGAGGTCTAATCCGTTAATAGCAAGCAACAGCAAAAATGTATCAATGCGCAGCATGCACATAATGCAAAAACCTTCACACGCATTAAAAAAACCACAAATATCATTTTGAAAAACACTTGCAGAGCAACAAAAAAAAGTGCATTATGTATTGGTCTTAATTTTGGCATCAACATTTTATCAGCCAACCCCTGTGAATAATCTGCACGGTAATTTCTTTCTTTCTCCCCTTTTTGTTCCTGGCATTTTGGTGCAGCAAGATAAGGGCTAAAAAACAACAGAAGGGCTTGCAGAGTGAAAAAAGACAGATAGATAACATTGATATCAACTCCTACACAACAGCCATTCTCTTATCTGGGCTTTTTATCACAGTTTCTTTTTTTTCTATTTTCTTTCTTTCTCTTTCTTAGTAAGCCTTCCACTCCCCGTTCTTTGTGGACTCACTCACGGGGCAGAAAAAGGAGCACTGCCCTTAAAAAGTGAAGTCAGGTTTTGGTATCAAATTAACCTTAATACTGATTTTTTACATTTTTTTTGCATTCTCATTGTGGTTAATGTGTAAAATGCAAGAGCAAGCAAACACACACACACACACACACACACACACACACACACACACACACACACACACACACACACACACACACACACACACACACACACACACACACACACACACACACACACACACACACACACACACACACACACACACACACACACACACACACACACACACACACACGTCCCAGCCTAACACTGCAGCCATATTTCTGAGAACAGGAAAAAGTATTTCACACACAGACTTATCATTGCTCTGTGTCAGACAGAAAAGCCTCTCTGGGTCTAATCTATCAAGGTCAGCAAGTGTGGCCCAGACAAACATGTTGTTCCATCCCACTGCTCCGTGCTGGAGACCATCTGACTGGCTCACTGGAGGGATGACTGGCTGACCCAGATGCTGGCGGGTGACTGGATGACAAGCTGACCAAACTTCTAATGTACTAGTTAGGGGTGGGGAAAAAATCAAGCCACATACAGTTTGTATTTTGATATTTAGTTTCTCAGCCATTTTTTTTTTTTATAGGATCCTTTTGCCTAGAATCAATCTTTTTTAACCAATTTTTTACCTAAATATGTTTGGTTTATACAGTACCACCGATTATGACTCTTATGAATATAGATACTGAACACACAAACAAAGTGGTATCAACCCTCTCATCAAAGTCTCTTTAAGGCAGTGAATATCCAACCTTAACCCTTTGAGGTCTAAGCCATTTTTTTCAATATTTGGTTCATCTGGTTCACCTGGTCTACCTGTGTAATAGTCCGTGTATTACCTCAGCACAGTGATGCACAATCGAGTTATATACATCATTTCCTCCTCCAAGGGCTCTCTATCTGCTGAGCAAACTCAATGAGCAAATTACTTCACAAGATTGGTCAAGGAAGCTGTCAGTCAATATGATACATCAAAGATAGCAGCTGGCTAAGGAAAAATAGATTGCACTTTTGTACTAAAAGATGACTATATACAGTAAGTTATTCAATTGTGGACTTGTCGCTCTGGAATTATGGTGCAAGGTCTCCGAAAAGTCACTTCTAGCTTCTAGCTTCAGGAAGGGCTACGGAGACACTGAAGGCCTCCTTAGAATGGGCTAGCTCTCGGCTAACAAGCTAAAGCTGCGGCGAGACGATGGGTCCAAAGGTCACGGAGCAAAACGAACATACGCAACTTGATAATTAATTCATGTTACATAGACAGTGTAATTTCATGATGCATTAAAAAAGCTTCTTGATGGGCTACAATTTAAAAAATGTAAGTCTCTACACTGTAATGATCTGGAGTTATTAAACAAGACATTTAAAGTACATGTTTCTCCGGCCTCGTAGGGTTAATGAAGGGTGCAATCATAGAAACAGAATGAGTGAAGAACAAACTTAACTGTTTGCTGGGGTTATCAGACTGGTTGTGGGAGAAAATGCTGATTTTTGTTAGTGGTTATGATGGCAACACACATCAGTGAAGCCGTAAAGCAAGGGTTATCTAAATATTGCTTGTGTATTATGAATATAACTTGTGTATTGCACATAGTGCTGGATACCAAATTCAATACTTTTTAGGCCCCCTTATTACCTTTATCCACTATTATTATTCATGTGCAGTGATGTAATGTAGGTTCCTGTGTTTACTGTCACACGTGTGTTACGTCCCTATTGTGTCTAGACACGTAACAATGTGGATCTTGAAAACCTACGGAGGGTTGGCGGTAGTCTATGAAACACTTGTACTTAATAAATAAAAACCGCATGTAGCCCCAGCCAGGCCCCTCCATTTGAAATAGTGTAGAACTGCTACTGCAACTACTGCTATTACTGTCTGGGGTTTTGCTTTTTTCAATGTAAAGCTTTTTTTCTTGAAATTCTGCAGCCAATTGCTATACTTTGATTCAGCAATAATAGGCAAGGTTTAATATAATTAATCATTGGTCAATGTTATGAATTAATAATTCTGTATGTGTTAACATTTCCCCCCAATACGGTGGAAACCTAATCTGAATTTGCCATTATCTACTTTAACCTCTTTCAATGCAACATGTCAAAACTCACATCCAACAACTTGAACAGAAACCCAGCTAGTGACAGGCAACAGACACCGTCATCGTCACCTTCCAGATGGAGGATGAAGAGTGATGGTGTAGATGGGAAATGCCCCCTCATGGAAAGGAGAGAGGAAGAGGAGAGATGATGAGGAGGAGGAATGTGGACAGAAGTTCAGTTGGACAGACAGAGAGCTGGGCAGCTAAAGATAAGAGGAGAGGGTAGGGAGATAGAGGTTGCTTTTGTGTGTGTGTGTGGGGGGGGGGGGTAAAAAGCAAATGGGTTAGAGGATTTGGATGCAGGGAGCATATCCATCAGGGATCTTTCCTACTATCAAACTGGAGCAATCAGTGATAAAAAGTCAACCTGGAAACGGTTGTAGCTGCAGTGGGAGTTCACTGGGCTGCAAATAGGCTTGTCTGCACCTACTCTCCATCTCTCTCTCTCTCTCTCTCTCTCTGTCTCCCCATCTCTAAGCCCCCCTCTTCCTCCTCCAGCAACTCTTGTTGCCTTTAAAATGACCCAAAAAGCCAGCCTAAGTTATAATGATAAGTAATAATAAGTTCAACCTAGTACTAATGGCCATTCTGTGCTGTTTTAGCACATCTATGCTGCCTACAGGAATCTGCTAAATATAATACACTCGCCAACTCCATGCTGTTCATCCAATCATATGACCACTATGGAATCTCTCAATCCTCCCTCCCATTCCCTCTGCACTTCATCGCTAACCCTTCTCCAAAAAAAAGCTCCACAAAAGAAAAGAGGAGAGGGTTTTTCTTCTTTCTGCCCCACCCCTTTTTAGATAGAGTGAGAGGGATAGAAGAAGAAGAAGAAGAAGAAGAAGAAAAAACATAATTTATCTGTGTATTATCAAGAAAGGCAGACACTTTAATCAGTCAGCTATGAAGTCAGTATTTCCATTCTTATCTGTCGCAGGAGTGGAAATGGAGAGGAGATAGCGTTCTGGGAGCCCATCGGTGGGCAGGAATGATAATGGGGGGGGGGGGGG
>NC_045740.1:31874202-31878923 GCF_008692095.1 Etheostoma spectabile | reverse complement strand
GGCTAGGCTATTGGACCGCTGTGTCAGCGCTATCTGCACCCATTATCAACAGCCTTATCGGTCCTACCATCAGCCTCGCTGTAATGGGGCCAGTTCAACTTTCCACATTATCATACCGCCAAGACCTGGTTCGCCAAGGCTAGGGGTCTGGCTGGAGACAGAGACAGAGAGAGGAGGAGGGGGCAGATGGATAGAATGAAAGAAGGGGTGATAGAGATGTGGAGGTGGAGTAGAGCTTTTTAAAAAACAGCAGAGGGTCGAGAAGAAAGAGAAAGGAGATTGTTTAAAAAGCAGGGAGAAAAAAGAAAAGGAATAGCTTAAAATGAAGGTAACGGGGTGAGGGTGGCAAAGTGATGGTAAACATGGTCCAAAAATCCTAATTCACTCACAGAAATCCATAACAGATTCCTTATTTAAGCTGATAGGGCAGTGACATTGGTTGTTGCGTCTACACACTGGAGGAGTGTTTACTTCCTGCCTCTCCAGGCTGTCAAGTTATATTAGATCCACACGCCCATAATAAATGATGTTACAACAGGGCTTCATTAATCAGGAAGATTACATGAAGTTAGTTACACAGCTCCCTCAAGCTCTATCTGTTGGGTTTATCGAGAGAGAAGATAAAACAATGTGTCAAGATCTTGCACAAATGTGTTTTTCCCCAAACAGTCTAAAAGTGATGGTTTTAGAGGAATTCCCCCCCCTAGGGTCCCTTACACCACGATCTCGAGCCAAACAACTCCCCAGAAGCTTTTTAAACCTGGGTCGAACGTGGGGTGAGTTAGTGTTATCAGCTGGTTAGCTTAGTGCAGGCGCTAAGGGAACCAAGTGTGTTAATTACACCACTAATAATGCCCAAAATGATAGCAAACTTCTACAGTCGTACAAATAGTGTATGTAGTAATAAAACAATGGATGGGGAAGTTTGTAAGTACACCAGGAGTCTATTTAAATACCACTTGCCTGCTGGTTTCTGCTCTCTGCTGCTAGCGCTAACAGGGACGTCTGCAAACTACAACACCGAAAAGAGATACAACAAACATGATTTAACATAATTCACTTAGTTTTTAATAGTGCTGTAGTACAACTAGCAGGAGACAAGTTATTGAGGTAAGTTTGGAGACACTACCTTATTTAACCATAAAATGAATAAATGTAGTAATTACTGATACCGCTAATTTTAGCAATTGTAATATTGACTAAATTTGGCCATATCACACCACAACATTTAACCTTCACAATCAGGATTTTAGCAGGATTTTATTCTTGTGAGAATGCACAAGCCTCTGAATTAAAAACAAATGTATTTATAAATATAAATACTGTGGAAAAACTGCAGTACGTATGTCTAAAATACACAACCATAAAAAGATTATTTTCCACATCACAGAAGTGGGTCCCAACCTTTTTGGCTTGACTACAGTTGTGACGATGAACTCAATCATTGTAGCCCGGGCAGCCAGGCCCACATCCAGATGTTGGGTGTGGCAACTCCCCATTGGCAGGGCTCAATCCGAGGGGCGGGGTAAACGCTTGCCTTTCAAATTCCCTCTGGACAGCGCTGCAACCAACCAGAGCAACACTAGTTGATAGATTATATAACTATAATATAACTTTAAACTCCTCATCTTCCTTTATTAAGAATGACTTCAGAGCTTAACACCGTCTTCCAGAGTCGCGGCCGCTGTTGACGGCCATCTTCTTTGTTTTCAAGTAGCAGGGAACCGTTGCAACTCTGCCGTCCTTATGTTAAGCCCGCCCACCGACTCTATACACGATGTGATTGGCCAGGGCTTTTCATTGTAAACTGTTTAAGAATGCCACCTAGGAAGACATTTTTAAGACACATTGGTTCATTTAATACATTTAAAACAATCAATAGATTAATCTATAGTAATAATTAGTCATTAGTTTCAGCCCGTCAAAGCAAAGGTGTTAACTGGTGACCTCGTCACAGTCCATAGCTCTATGAGTTGTACAGTAAGAACTTTAAACCAAGCTTCTCTTTTATGTGAACAGGTTTTTGATGCATGAAGAGGGAAAGCTACCCTTTATTCTAAAATAAAAAGGAAACATCTGGAGAAAAAAAGAATTTGTTTTCCCTTCCTTATCCTGTTAATAATCTTGCAGCACTTGGGGGTTGGGAACCAAAGGGCTACATGTTGTCTGATGCTGTATGGTGTTTGACTAGCTCAAGCCTTCAACCACTATCTGAACACACACATTCATCTGTCACTTTCAAAATATAGACAATATAGTTTACACCAGCACAGTGCTGAACGCTATGAGGTATAATTACGTTAATATTGATTATCTTCAGCCCTAAGAGCCTACATATAATAATGTGCATTTACAGTGAATCATAGTAAATTCCTCTTTCAATAAGTATTTAATATGATGTCTTTTCACCTGTGGCACATGCTGCACAGTCTGTGACCATACCGTAAGGCCAGATACACACACACCACCCGTCCCAATATACACACATTCACAGCCAGTTTATTGGCAGCTCACTTATCAGTCGGGAGCCAGAGCACCATGGTTTACACAAGCACCAAGCAATCCAAAGGCCCAGATCACTGCAACACTACTGGCTCACATGACTCATAATGTACACACTGAGACATGAGAGAAAGAGAGAGAGATACTGAGAGACAAGGAGAAAGAAAGAGAGTGGTACGGCACTCATCGCTCACCAACATGGCCCTGATCTGCTGTACATAACAAAGATAAATGTAATCAAGAACATTACATTTCAATGGAAAAACAAGTCATTCATGACTTTTATCATCCTCTGTTGGTAGCAAGAGGGAACTGCAACAACAACGGGCTCTGACAGACGATATAAAAGTTGCATTTTCACAGCACAGAGGAGTAAACAGATTAGTTAGCCGATTAGAAAGGGAGTTTCAAAGCTCGAAATGTAGCACATGCCCAGGTCATCACTGATGTCAACCACCTGCAGAGAAATTAAGCTCTGCCACAAAAAGGCTCATCAAGAGTCCTGAAGGAACTGTTGTTTTTATGAAAGCAGACTGTCTGTCTGTCTGTCTGTCTGTCTGTCTGTCTGTCTGTCTGTCTGTCTGTGGACAGACAACTAGAGGAGCCGCTGGTCTAGACCTCCCCTGTTTAGGTGGTTCCCAGGAGGCTCCTCCAGCATCTCCTCTTTCTACTTGCATTGTCTTGGACACTGAGTCGCCCTTATCGCCTCCTACTTTTCCTCCATCTGACCCTCCTCTGCTTCCTCTTTCCCTTGTTGTCCCCTTCTCTCTTGCCTTCATCTTCTTCCTCTCCTCCTGTCCATTACTGTACATAGGAGGGCTGTTCACATTTGCTGTACTGGCTTCGGGTTTGTTGCTCTTCTTCTCCCCCCACTCTATTCTTTTCTCTTTTTCTTTTCCTTTACGCTTTCATTTCTATAACCAGCTGGGTTGCTTAATCGTCGTAAAAGTCTTTACTGCCCTCCTGGGGAAATGCTACATTTTTGTCATGAAAATGTTTGAATTCAAAGATAAGAGGAACAAAACATAATTTCAATTTATATTGGCTGTTGAGAATGCTGTATCTGCTTGTGCTTGGCAGGGTCCAAATTTATTAACATGTATTTTCTACATTTTCTGCTTTTTGTCTCCTTTTTTTTGCTTGCTTTTGTTTAGCTGGAAACGGATATGATGGTGTCGCTGTCGGCAGTACTGTATAAAAAATATAATATAGAAAAAAATTAGGTCAATCATTGGTAAAAATAAAAATAAAAAAATAAACAGAAAATCAATTCTATCAAAAAGAATCAATTTTTAAAAAACATGGCAAAAAAAGGATCCCAACACATAAAGATTGTTGTATTCTCCCAGCCCTAGTGTGTGGCAGCAGCTGTGTGTGTGTGTGTGTGTGTGTGTGTGTGTGTGTGTGTAGCTGCAGGACTTGTTTTGGTTGTTTTGGTGTGTGTCTGATCTCTGGTCAGAATGACTGCGGACACTCTGAAGGACTGTGTGTTTGCGTGGATATATCTGTGTGTACGAGAGAGAGAGAAACCGCCAGTGTTATGACAAGGCCCCCCCAGAGGCAGAGATAAGACAGAACATTTGCTCCTACTGTGCTGGGCGCTCTTTTCAAGGGTGTTAAGGCAACCTGGGCAAACAACACCGCCCGGCCTGCTTTTACAGCCGTACACAAACAGACACACACTCACGCACTTTTGTCCCAACCGACTGACAATAAATGCAACTGTAGCTCGAAGCTGCCAAGCCTGCAGTCTCAGACCACCAATATTAAATCAAACAGTTAAGAGGTCAAGGGTCACAGCTGCCTGACAAGATGGAACAACACTCCACGGTCTCTCTAGACGGATCATAAAGTGCTTAATACACGCACATTCTTTCACACTGACCTTTGACCCTGTGTGCACCTGCTGCCTGTGCAGTCAGAAACTCAAGTGGGGAAAAAAGCCTCATATTGTCGCTGCTGGTTGAAAGCCTTTTTATTTTTTTAACCAATGATTGACCTAAATAATTTCTGTTTATACAAGACTACATCCTGTTTCCAGCAAAACACAGCAAACGCAGAAAATGTAGAAAAAACATGATATGTTCTTCTTTACAAACGAAATTAATGTCAGACTGACTGACTGACATGTGATGGGCACTCTTCTTAGAAAACAGTTTTTAGAAATTGTCTCCTGAGATAGATAGATAGATAGATAGATAGATAGATAGATAGATAGA
>NC_045740.1:31850168-31874192 GCF_008692095.1 Etheostoma spectabile | reverse complement strand
GATAGATAGATAGATAGATAGATAGATAGATAGATAGATAGATATAAACATCATCTGTCAAATGTTGATAAACAACCTTGCATGATGACCATCAGATGTGTCCTTAAGCCTGTTTTCATGGATGGAGAAGAAGGCTTGGATTGTTGGAGTCTTGGGTAGCACTAGTTAAACGTCCAGCGTCTGGAACAGGGAGCACGTCAGCCGTGAGTTAAGCCCTCACAAAGCTCCCTGGGAAGAGCTGGCAGAGTGGTAATTACTGCTAGAGCAAACAGTTGGACGTAGATTACGCTACTGTTAGCCAGGCTAATGTTTTTCTCGCCTCCCGCATACATGGAGTCATCAGCGCTGAGGTCAAGGGTGACACCGTTTACAACTGCGCTGAGTTGGGGAACCATAATTCACAACGAGGCCGTCCCCTGGGTAAATAGCAGGAAAGGGTAATAACTCATCCACACACCAGACACAAACGGTGTTTCCTCTATAACCCTGCCAACTTCCCCCTTTGGCGTATCTGACCATGCACATGCACACACTCTGTCAACGCTGCACGGGTAGTCACATTGCAAACACATGCATTAATGCAAGGAAGCTAAAACCTTACACTAGAGCACAAAGAAAACAAATCCACAATGTATATGTCAAGTTCAATTCATGTTTTGGTCCCATGATAAAGACATTATTGAACCATTATGGAAAGTAAATGTTCAACTTCTTCAACCTTCAAAGAAGTGAAAGCAATCTTAAGGAGGTCCAATCAGGGCTGCTTTGACAAACTACACATATGAAAACGCCTGTGTTTGAAAAGTGTTTAAAACTGTATTTTGTCCACCTCCTTGCAGATAATATGCATGCTTATGGGTGTGAATGTTTGCAGTCATATGCAACTCTCAAACCGAGCCATCTCATCGTGAGCATGAGAATTGTTGGCATCCGATACCTAATCAGTCACCATCTCGCCAGTTTAATATCTGTCAGTAGAATCAACCCAGTGTGAGTCAACCCGCTGATGCTGTCACTTTCCTCTTTTTCTTCTTCCAGCTTACTGTACGCTCTTCAAGTTTTACGCCTTTAACAGAAAAGAATATTTAAAAAAAAGAAATCACCCTGCAGATAATCATCAATGAACACCAAAATGTCCCAACATGTCTGCACTATCTTACACAGAATCTGGAATGAGTAATATGTGGTATTAATTTTAATTAAATTAATCAATGACAATGCTTGTTAGGGAGGGGAGAGAGAGACGAGGGGAGGGGAGGGGAGAAAAAGGAGGAGGATGGGGAGTTTTGAATGAGTGAGAAAAGATAGAGGGAGAAAAGAAATGCATTCACACCTATCATCTAATTATACAACAACATTAATCCCATTAGGGCTGGAACTGATTGCCAGGGTCCGGACCCCGGCTGCTCCTGCCTGGGCCTGTTGTTATTGCGGTGGAGCCTCGGCTCCTGCCTGCTCCAGCCTGATAACAACTCTAATCACACTTGGCGATCTCTATCTGCACCGGAGATCAGGCCCTGCAGCTTATCAAAAGTTCACATCAAGCTAAAAGCAGAACAAAGAAGCAGAAAAAACACAGGGGAAAGCCACCAAGGCGCTGCATGAGTCTTCTGTTTGTGTGAGAGTGTGTGCTTGGAATTTAGACGTGCTTGTGTGTTTTATTTCACTTTGGCTTACAAAGAATGAATTAATCTCTAAATTGTGCGTCCATAGAACAATCACATGACCTGGGCCTTGTCAGACTACTGATTAAAAACAAAAACACAGTAACACATTCCTTTCGGCTGCAACACACTCGACAGGAGTCATTTCAGAAATCTGAAAACACCTCTTCAAAAAGCTCTAAGTTTTATAAAAGAAAGACAAAAAGTAGATAAGGAGGAGGAGGTCAGTGTGGTGATTTCCTTGTCTGGACTCTGCAGGCGTCCCGGTTTGCTTTAAGCTGTGGGAGGCAGCTTATTATTCACGCTGACCTCTGAGCTCTAGCACTGATGTCATAGGAACCACACACACACACACACACACACACACACACACCACACCACACACACAACACACACCAACACACACACACACACCACACACACACCACACCACACACACACACAACACACACACACACACACACACACACACACACACACACACACACACACACAATCAGTAGTGTGGATCTGCAAGGCGTTATCTATCTACCATCAGCAGGCCTCCTTATCAGCCCCAAACATCTTTCACAAAAGGGGTGGGGCAGCAGCAGAGCTGGCGGGGCTGCCATTAAAAACACACCACAACACATTCATCTACCAGCTATATGTATTCCACACACTTTTCCATGTAATCACAATGTGCCCTCCATCCTCCATCTCTCCTTCCATCTGCCCAACCTCCAATCCCTCTTTCTTTCACTCTCTCTCTCTCTTACTTTCTGCGATATCAGCAGCAGCGATCGCCGCCAGGTTTTATCACGTCTCCCATCTTAACCGCCAAAATATAAGCCCAGGGATCGAGCCTCAGTGAGCTGCCAGCCGGCCTCCTATCTCCCCATCATGGAGAGAAGCCTTATCAGGCTGAGAGATCACCAACCGTTGGGGAGGATGACGCACAAAGAGACACAGACAAATATCTATCTGCTACACAAACACCCGCTTCTCCTCTTCAACTATGGGCCCACTGAAAGCACTGGACCTAATCCATTGTTGCTGGGAGGAAAAAAATTAAAAAGATATTCATGCTATGTTGGCTTAATGTGTCCATTGCGGGTGGGTGGTTTTTGTTGTTAATTGTTGCTTTTATTAAGGTTTTTACCAAAGTTATTTCAGTTTAGAGATTCAGGGGAGGGAAGCTTTGCTCCTCCAGCGCTACAGAGTAAACTACCCAAGTACATCAATTGTGGGACTGGGCCTGGGTACAAGGAAGAGTTCTGACAAAGAATAAGTCAACAACCTTATAACTTTGAACAGACATTCGATGCCAACCTTCAGTACTCCAGACAGTTTTTGATACTCAGTGGTACAGACACATTTTGGTAAATAACCAGCCCTTATCACTTGTTTGTCTTGAGGATGTACTGGAGGTTAGAGGTTCCCGCAAATGGCAGAAAGCACCTGTAGCCTTCACCTTATCATAGGGCTACCACTTTTCTAAAAAAGCCAGTGTCATAACAATCTCAATCTGTGAATGAAAAGAATGTTAGTTTTAAAACTAACATTCTTTTCATTCACAGTGCCTCCGCTGCCTCACTAAGTGACAACAGGTGACTTCAGATTAACAGAATGATTAACTGGCTGAAACATGCTTTTCTGGGCTACACAGGGGGCGTCATTTGGAGACAAATGGAGTAGCAGTTTCTTTTTATTCTTGTACAGATTTGGAGTATAACATTTGCATTTTAATTCTTCAACCAATCAGCTCACTTGACGCACATTATCACACTACCAGTAATTGAGATGTCAGTGACGTGCACATCAGCTCCTCTGCAAGTGGTTACCAATAACACCCTTCTCTATGTGGGTTTGCAAAGACGTTTACTGTACGTGTCTCTCTGCAGAAGCATAATAGGAGCTTTACGCTACCTCTTTCCCTACTGTCGAATCAAAAATACTCCCTTGCGTTACTTCTGGGATGTTTGCTGCCATGGCTATCCATTCAGACCAGCTTCCTAGTGTCCTCCATTTTGCATTAATACATTTAATAAAGCTGTAGTTTTAGACATTTCATCTGGAGTCTATTGTTGGTGGTTAGCTAGCACCTATAGTGGCTAATATTCACGGTAGAAAAATGCCTTCCAGAGGGTTCTGCGGGGGGGGGGGGGGGGGGGGGGGGGGGGGGGGGGCTTTAACTATGACACTGCTGCAGGAAGAGTTGAGTTGAGTTTGCATTTACAGCAGATGAACACCAAAACACTCTTATTTACGCAGAGCTAAGAAGAGAAGAAGAAAGGAATGACTAATTACAATAACTTTAACAACAGCTTTACCCTTGTAATGGAACTCTATCAAACTACATCAATGTGTGTTATAAATCATATTTAGAAAGGATTACTGTGATGGTGAAACTCAACCCAACAACACTGTGACCTGACTGGAATTTGTCATATCAGCGACAGAAAGCAGCATGCTCAAAACAACATGGTGGACATTAGGATTGCACGATGAGTAAAATATGCAATAAGGAAATCATCTTAAACATTCTTTTATTCAACAAATTGAACATTGAAATGAATATAAAAGCCACCTATAGAAAAGAATGACAGATACATTTAAAGTGTAGTTTTCTACTCATATTTTCCTTCAACTAACACAAAAAAATCTCTGAATCTCTCATATGTCACTGCCTTTTGTGATATGTATATTAAGACAGTTCATATCGTGATGGCAATTAAAAAAATAAAAAACAACATGTTGTGCTACCCTAGTAGACACACTGCATTAGTAAGTAATAGGAGTGGTAGTAGTAGTAACACCAGCAGCCCCCACCTCGTCTGAACCCCCACACACCCCAGTCGAACAAAGTCCTTATCACTCCTCACTCTTTTCTATCAAAATGTCTGCCAAATCACAAGAGAGTCACGGGGCTGAGAGCCTGGCTGGCCTCAACTGCAGCCGGGGCCTTGTGCACAGGGAAGCATAGTGGACCAGAAGCACTGATAGAGACAGCCACAACGCCCCTGAGAGGCACACATGTACACACTCTCTCTCTCTCTAAGTCTAGCCTGGGTTTATCAGCCTCAGGTTCTGGGATACATCTCCAGGCCTCGCTGCTGGCTTTACTGTACATAGGTGCCTGCTGGGAGTCCACAGCTGATAGGCCTCTCAATGGAAACATTTGAAAAACAAGCAAGTAACAGACTACATGGACTACTTGCAGTGGAACACCAGAGAACCTCATCAAGACAAATCCATAATGGCAACTCAGCAAATGTGCTTGATCACAAGAGATGGCGTCAATGAGTTCAGTACTATTAGGGGACAACTTACAGTAGAAAGTGAGCAGCAGACAATAACTTTAACTGCATCTAGTAGTAAGTAAGAAACCTTTATTTATATTGCACCTTTCACAGACAAGAGGGGTCACAAAGTGCTTTTCAGTAGTAGGAAGGAATGAACACCTTATGGTCATGGGCAATGAGCAACCAAGAGCATTACGTTTGTTAGTCCAGGTTAGCTAGCTAATGCTAATGATTAAACAGTTAACCCGCATTCATTAGGGGTATACTTTACATTTCTCAATGTGGTCCGATGGTGGCACTATATTATTATTATTATATTTATATGTATATAATGGCTTTCTGTGTATCCCAATCCCCAAAATAAAAAATTCATATTTTTCCTCTCACCTGCAGTGCTGGATTGTTTTGGTGCATGATACCCCGTGTTGAAGATACAGTGCCTTCTTTCATGTGTAATGAAACTAGATGACACTGGGCTTGTGGTGCTGAAGTGCCAAAAAATACATGTGCAAAACTCAACAGAAAAGTCTCTTTCCATAAATCATGACCTGGTGAGCTGTAACACTAGCTAGCTCAGGTGAGCAGTCACTGTAACAGTTACAGCTCAGCAGAGGAGGACGAGCATCTCTTACATAAGTACGCTTCCATATGCGGTGTGATGCGGTTGGCGAATGAAGTTAGGAAGAAAGAAAATAGTTCCTACATGAAACTGCTCACAACCAACCAGGTATGTGGATTATTCTGAGTAACTGGGTCATGATTTATGGAAAGAGGCATTGCTGTTGAGTTTTTAAAAATGTCCAGGCCCTTTGAGCACAACTACATCCTGTTGGAGAGAGGAGCAACATCTCTACAGCCCGTATCTCCAACACTGGGCAACTCACAATAAAACTATCTATTATCTGTTTGTGTGTTTGTGTGTTTGTGTATGTGCTGCCTGTCATTTACACTCAACAACAACTATGAAACTACTTGTTAGCTGCCTGATATTAAAGTGAGACAACCACCGAGATCATCTATGTAGAGGGGGCCCCTTCACTCTGTTAGTGTTGTTGAGCAGCAGAAGGCCCCGGCTAACTCTCTATTTTGTTCCACAGAGTGTTGCCTTCTGTGGTAGGGCAGTAAAGATACAGAAAGCTGGAAAACAACAAGCCTATTAATCAGACAACCTTTCATTTTGTAACTTGACCAACTCACAGAATTAATTTAATTAGATGCGTAGCTGGCAAAATGAAGTGACAAAAACCTCGCACCTAGCTTATTGAGACAAGGTATTGTTCATCCCCAGTTTGCAGGTACAGGTGTACTGTAACTTGCAGGAAACATAGTAGGAGTGGGGGGGAAACAAAATCAATACAGCATAGTATCTGGATATTTTTTCTGCGGCAATACTGTATTGATCCATAGACGCCAAGTATCGATCTATATATATGTGTTGGTCAGTTTGTCCCGTTTTGCAGCAATACAATTTTAAGTGAGATGAACAAACAAAGAAATGTTTCTTTTTAGATAAAACAAAGTTTCCTTTTGGGGACATCATTTGAAATTGGAAAACAAAAGGTTATAAATTGCAATATATCGCAGAATATTGCAATAGGTTTAAAATCGCAATATTGTATTGTGACATAAGTATCGTAATGATATTGTATAGTTATATAAGTATCGTGATGATATAGTATCGCAACAAGCAGGACATGAAGTTAACTTTTTTGACCAACTGTCACTTTTTACCACCTTTTTGCCTCATGAAAGGTGAAAAACAGGAATTGGGATGGGACACACAATCATACCGTTTGATAAAGTACTTACTGGACTTTAACTTATCATTGCACCTTCAACAATGTAGTTGTCCTCAATTTAGGTTGTCCTGTACGTCTCATCTGCAGTTTTTCCAGTATCCACTGTTTGTGATTGTGTGTGTGCTCCAGTCGTGGGGGGAGCTGAGCAGCCCCGCCCGCTGCAACGAGCCGACACAATGTAAACAGCAGGAACTTTCAACGTCTTCATAGTGAAAAAAACTTTACAGCGTACACGGATGTTAAAATGTATACAGGTTGGCAGGACGTCTTTCGCTGTACATTTTGTTGGAGACATTTTTGAGTCCCACGCGTCTCGTCTTCATATCAGAAAGAAGGAAATGAATTGGACCCGTTCTCACTCCCGCTTGGTCCGTGGCTGCACGTGGGACTGCTGGGACTGTCGCGAGTATTGAAAATGCTAAAGGGGGCCCCGGCGATAGGGGGCCAGTAAGCAACTGCAAAACCTGCTTACTGAAAGTTACTCGTCTGAATCAATCAATTCTCATTGGCTACCAGCCAACGTGGCAGGTAGATTGACAGTGTTACCCCCCAATTGCAAAATTCACCCACACTTGGCGGATGGGCGGGTGTTAATTTCAGGCCCTGGCTGGAAGTATTGTGATGGTATCGCATCATGACACAAGTGTCGTGGTGATATGATATCGTGAGACAAGTACTGCGATGATAGTGTATCGCGACACAAGTATTGTGATGATATACAGTGACATAAGTATAGGGATGATATTGTATCAGGATATCATATTGTGACATAAGTATTGTGATGATTTTGTATCATGACATAAATACTGTGATGATATTGTATCGTGGCATAAGTTCCATTATCGTATTTTGACATAAGTTTCGTGATATCGTATCGTGACATAAGTTTTGTGATGATATCATATTGTGAGGCCTCTGGTGATTCCCACCCTTACATCTTAGTGACATAGTAATGACATAATAGTAATGCTTCTTGCTCCCTTTGACCTTTTGATCTCAACAAAGCTCACATTTGAGGTTTGCAGTACGAAAAAAAGTTGATCACTGTATGTACCATCATCAGTTTTCAAAAATCAGTTAGGAAAACTGTCATGGATAATTCTGACTAAAATAAGACTAAAATGCTCAGACTTAGTCGACTGAAACTTGACTAGACTAAAAAGAGTTTGAACTTGACTAAAACTAATAAAAACTCAAATGACAGCTTGACACAAAGACTAAAACTAATAAAAACCGGCCAACAAAAACAACAGTGGTTTGCAGCACACAAAAAAACGTTGATCACTGCCATTGGATGTATTTATTTCTAAAATCAGACATCTAAGAGAAAATACACCACTGCCACCTGAGCAAGGATACTTAATCTGGTTATTTAGTCAGAAATGACAAATGATTATTTTCATATAGAACTGCAAGATGATACCAAACCCCAACCCTCCAGATGTTGCTTTTAGACACCCGGTTTCTAGGAACACAGTGACACAATCACTGATGACAAGATATCATTATTTGCTCAGTGAGATAACTTACCAAACAAACTGTCCTGCTGATGTCATGTTTCCATTCCAGCTCTGGCTTCCAAATAGATAGGCCACATTACATTTAGACTGAGACTCTTCATCAGCTCAGCCTATCACAACATCATTAATATGCTTCATATCAACTTTGAACATCAGTCATCAGCAATAAAGCTTCACACGTTTTATGAACAGGAAGAACTCGTCAAGGACCAGCCACTCGCCACACCAAGAAAAGGCCAGAAGATGCATTATTGAGTTACAGGGATAGATGAAAAAAAGATCCAATTGTAAGCAGCTATCAGCAGGGGAGATCGAGCAGGCGGCCTATCTGACGCCCCATCTCTGGGAAAGAGAAGTGAAAAGCCAGGGGGAAAATGCAACAGCGGCCTCGGCGCTGCCTCAGACACAAAACAAATAAAAAGATCCAATTTTAATCTTTATCTGGGCTCACATCGGATCGCTGCTTTATCTCTGTTCACATCGGCTTCTTCAGAGAGCACTGACGTTTCCCCAACAGAATTAAACAGGAAGCCAGGGCCGCCGATGGACAAAGCTTTCTTTACAGGCTAATAAATGAAAACTTGTGCTGTGTTCCTCCCCAGTCAGATAGCGAGGCTGCCCAAGTGGCGCTTAAATATCAAATACATTTCAAACCTCGGCTTTTCTGACAAAAGGTTTCAGAATATCTAAACTCAATTGAACTTGTAGGCTACTTTAAGGTTACATTTTCTGATATTACCAAATGGTCCAGGTAGTGTTTTAGGACACACTTACCCAGAAAAACGGTGTGATAAAACTACTGTGGACACAGTGTGCTGGTTTTATTCTACTTACTTTCAACTTTCTAACTTTTATAGTGAACGCATAATTCAACCGAAGCGGCTTCTTCCCTCCAAACTCCAACTTCTCACAAGAAAACGAAGTTACGCGTTACACCATGAAGCGAGAGCGGGAAGGTTCTTACGCTTTATCTGCCGGGGCTTGCTCTGCTTCCTCCGGGACATGGTGGCTCTCCTCTTCCCGCTGACTGGACGGACAGACGTAGTGGCAGAGAAGCGGTCTGGCTTCTTCTGTTTTCGGGTTCTTCTCTTGTCCCCCCCCCCCGGTTATTGGTGCGACGCGGCGCTCCGATCAGCGACCGGAGAAATCCGCATGACCCGTCTGCACTTTGAGATCTTCTGCCACGACGGCTAGCGTGGGGCTACGTGGGGCTACCTGTGGCTGGGTCTGCTTACTGCTCACTGCCCTCCTCTTTCTCTTCTTCTCCTCACCTTTCTCTCCGTTTTCCTGCTTACGTTATTCCTTTGCCGGGCGAGCCGCCTCGCGCAAGCCTTGGCGCGTCTGTCAGCAGACACAGTTGCCTGTCGTCAGAAATATTAACGCTGATAAATAATAACAGTTTTATGGAGGTCAACGAAGTGACTGCTAATGGTTTCTGTGAAGTTTCGTCTCGCCGGTCCGCCCCCTCCGTCCGCCTGTACTGTCACTGAGACAGGGAGCCACTTCCAGAGGAGCTCGGCCGCTACAGTCAACTCCGCTAACTACCGAGGAGACGACGCTTCTCTAGGACGCCCCTTACGTCTGACGTATGGCACCGCACTCATCTCCTATTGGTTCAAACTCGTCCCATGCAAAGCACGTTTTGTTTTTTTAGTCTTTCAAAATAAAATACATGTTATACTCATACTTCAACTGCAAGATCATTCAACTACATAACATAAATCAAAACATAGGTAAATCGTTTAAATATTCTCAGAAAAGTTGATTGTATATGCTGTATATACAATAATTCATTTACTTTAAATATTTATTGCGAAATATTATTTATTTTTTGTCCCATTATGATATATGCATTCTTATTAAATCCCCATTTTGTTAAAAAAAATTAGGGATATGTTGAATATGTCAAAACAGACTTTTAAAGTATATTACTATTGTTTTGTGAAACACCTTTTACCTCCAATTTTTTGTTTATGAAATGCTGTCATAAACTGTACTGTGTTTTACCTCAAATAAAGAAAAATAGCATAGTCTTCTAATGGGAGGCTAAGGGATTAGGAAGTTTGTGGCACTCATGGCATTAAAAATTTTGATTTTCATGTAATTAATCTAAACAGTGTGTCACCCTAATGGTAATTAGGTTGACACACTGTAACACCTAATGTCACCCATATGGTATTCAAAATTCTTCTTTTATCCAGTTGGAAATGCATAGTATTGTTTGTATTCTTATTTAACTGTGATAGAGACATGAGATTAGCCAGGATTTCCTTTTGAGCTGACGACAGGCTTTAGTTTCCTGTATGGAGGATTCACATTGAACAAAGGTAAAACTGGTTTTCAGGCCCTAACATCCCCAGTAGAATAGTATTTCAGTCTGATATTCTGTCATGATACTAATTGATCATTTTAATACTGTAGGTTTAACCTTGCAGGGACATGGTAAATTCATTTGCAAAAGGTATATTTAGCACCTATTTAAAAAATAATTTCCACTTTGAAAGGTCTCTTAATTACCAAAATCCATGAGGTGAAAATGTTTGAACTTTGTTTGAAGGTTTGTATACATCCATAACTTGTAATAACTGACATAACAGGAGGCATGCACTACTGAACATCTCACATTTCCGTTGCATATAGCAATAAACAACCAAGTACGTGAATTATAATTCCAGGAACCCGATTGATGCCATGAGGTTTCAGTCCATCCAGGGTTGTGTGAGAGTTGGCTTCTAACCAGTTTAATCCCCTGGTGCCACCTAGTGGCTATCTTTCATCATGACTGCACCTCGCTGTGACTTTACAGTGTTGAGGCACATCTCATGCGTTATGCTCTGTGGAATTAACAATGCAGTAACATGGAGACTTGCCATGCTGGCAGGTTTGATATTACAAGTCTGTGAATGAGAGGAGATTCCTGTATAGACAATATCCCAACCTAAAGCCTGAGTGTTTCCTTGCTGCAGTGCTCCTTTCATTGAATCTCCAAATGTGTAGAACTACACTGGAAGCTTTTTTTAAAAGTGTTCTTTTGGGCCTTTTTGGCCTCTATTTTTAAAAGACAGCTGAAGACATGAAAGGGAGGGGGGGCGACACGCATTAAAGGGTCACAGGCCGGAGTTGAACCTGCGTCTCCCACATCAAGGAGTTTACCTCGATACATGGGCGTGTGCCACCCAGGTGCCCTGAACAGCATTATTCTGCCTCAATGTATTCCTTTCCTTTGCTGTTTGATGGAAAGTAGTAAAAACCCATCATTCCAAAATCCCAATAGGTGTTCAGTTAGGTCAGGCGTGTGAAACATACAGCCTGTGGGCCAGAACTGGCCCGCCAAAGGGTCAAGTCAGGCCCACTGGATGATTTAGCAAAGAGTGAAACTTGCAGAGAACAAATTAATTCCGATTCCAAATTTACAACTTCAATCTTAAAGATTCTGAGTTTTTTCTCAGAATATTATCCCTCTCTCTACCCAAGTCCGTAACAATTTTTTTCTTCCTGCAGCGGCCTTAGAACGCTGTCGTGTCAGAAGCAACTAGCATTGGTCAACATCAAGCTGACAAGAAATAAAGTTTCTGGTCCTTCAGGAGTGGTTTACTGGTCTGGCCAACTTGAGATCAAATTAGGCGTATGTGGCCCATGAAATAAAAATAAGGGTTTTACATTTCAATTTTCTCACAGGTTTGTCCAACTCTTTTATGAAGTTACTTTCCTCTATTTTCAATTTGAAGTAGAATATTAATTCATCACTTTCCGCCCTCCTTCCTGCCTATGAATTTCACACTTCATGATAGTCACGTGAACAAGCTATAGGGTGTTTGTTGGGGACTGTCTTCAACACATTTTTTCTTATTTGGTGCTCCAGTAAGTCAAAAATAAACTACGTACTCACTTCCCGTACTTTAGTAGAAGTACAGATACAGATAAGTCCAGGCTTGGAAATGTACTTAAAGTATAAAAGTAAAAGAAGCCATGTGAATAACAACCATTGTGTATGCTAAGCTATCTGGAGCACACACACGTTACTAGAGAGCACGCTGAGGAGCGTCAGTGGACATGAAAAATACGCTTTTTATAAACTGCTGATTATTGGGACAGAAACGGGGACGGGGTTAAGAAGACTCTGACTGAGCAGCAACATATGAACTCAGTTGTGATTCTCTGAGAATTCACAGATCCAGTTTCTCTTTTTTAATATTCCCCTTAACATTTAAAGGAATCTACATGTATGTGTGTGTGCTCCAACATGGCTTCTGGAAAGAAAATGAAGGATAAAATATGAATTACTAAACAGACATTAATGAAGAAGTTCCCCAGCACATTGGCCAGGAGTTGGCCATTTACAATAATAACTCCAGTGAAATGATTTGAAAACATGTTAGTGAGGACTAGATTAGGAGTGGATTCACCCCAGGTGTGTCTGTTAAAACATGGATGGAGACAACTTCTCTCTTTTGACGCTTCATTTCAATCAAGCAACGTGCAACCTAGGTAACAGGTGAAGAACACAAACAACAGAATCTTTAGCTAACTGACTTTAAATGTGCCAGAACTATAGAGCAACACACAACGTAAGGAGAAGAAAAGTACCTTTGTTACTTCCCATCTCTGTCTAACACTGCTAAATCTTTTCTTCACAGTGAAGGAGAAAGTGCAAAAAGAATGTCATCCAGCTGTCTAAATATTGGCGACCACCCCATTAGCTAGTCGGGACAACAGCATGAGTCAGCTGAGAAATCAACGATAGTTTGCCAATTCTACTTTTTATAACACCTAACCATGTAATCTGTGTACAATGCAATAACTAACCAAAGTGAATATACTTTAAGCCTCTGAACACGCACACAGGTGTTTTCAGTTATTCTGGCTCAATACCAGTAAGGATGACAAAGGTGCCATTTGTCCTGTTCTAACAGGTGCAACGACACTAACAGTGGACTCAGGAAGATGTCAATCACTAAGTCTATCCACACCCACACAGTCCTGGAAGAGTTCCAATCAGCCACATTCCCAATAAACACCTGTGTATGTGTTCAGGCTCTTTAATGTGAGTTTTCATCTCCGAGAAAACAACATTTGAACGTATTCTAACTGTTTTGTTCCATAAAAAATCCAATCTTATTCAGTGCCTCTCAGACGGATAAGAACTTTGTGTGTCTACTACATCATCTGAAGGTAGACCAAGTATTATATCACTTTTGTATGGTTTGCAGCATTGAGCCGTAGTGGTCAAAGAGCAGGACTTTATCATTTTTGACTCAGCGGTCACAGTTCTTCCCGTGGTGCTTTGGAGGTTAAATCAATAGACCTAATACTATTCATGCTGAGCTGTGGTTGTGACATAGTGAGCTTGTTTGTGATGCGTGTGTGGGAGTTAGAGTCAGAGTTGTGTGCATGTGTGTTGGCAGGGTGGTACCAGAGGCCAGGATAGGGCAGAGGGCTTTTTCTCTGAAGGCACAGTGTAAGTCTTTTCTTCCAGCGGTCAGGATGGGAACAGTACAGTTCATTGTTTATCTCCTTCTTGTGCTGACAGCCATAGCACAGGCAACACCAGGTAAGAAAACACTTCATTTTACATTCTGATGCACCAGCCACTATGGATGACAAATATATAGGTTCATTTTACAATTTTACAATATCTTAGCAGCCCAAGGATGATTGTATTATAATATTGTCAACTTTTCAGGAGCTGCCAATCTCCAAACCTACCGAATAATCCAAGGGGGTTGGATATCACTTACAGTACATGCATGTTTCTAAGTAAGCTTTTTGAAACCAGTGGTGAAAGAAGTAGTTAGATTCTTTAGTTTGGAACATGCATAGTGAGTTGTTAGGGATTTCAAAAAGTTTACTCAGAAACATGCACGTAACAAAAAAAAACTGCACTGTCCTTCCGTATATTATTCGGTGGGTTTGGCTAACACTGCTGCAGCCAGATATTCCTGTCCTCTGTTGGATATACAAGACACAAAAACAAAACTCACAAATATAGCATATATGTAATAAGAAATGTCAATTAACTGTCAAATGGGTAGAGTGGTGAAGGAAGTTCCGTTAGCTGGCTTCTGCCACCCTCTATTGGTCATATACTATGTTGGCAGGCTAGATATCGACTTTGTAAACCCCGCCCACTCTGATTTCTCCCTGCAGCTCGGTCTCACATCTATTGAGCTTGGCTTGGTCAGGTGATAGCCAGACTAGGCTAGAAATGGAAAATGGCAAAATGCTGACAAAATAATCACAGGTTTGTGCAGAAGGCAACCCTAAACAAGCAATAACCTAAGTAAATATGAACTATAAAAAATAGTACTACTAAAATACCACTTAAAATTGCATTGTGCCTTATGCTCCTTTTTGGTCTCTCCAGTACTAGCTTAAAGCTGTAGTGCGTAGTTTCTGTCGCCCCCTTAAGGAATTCTAAGTAATGATAACAACACTGTCAGCGCATCCACATGATCACGCACACCACATACATTATTAAATGAAGTTCCCTGCTCACAACACACAGTAACATGAGCTATATTAATTATCTGATACATGGTTAAACCTCCTTGTCTCTTACTAGTGTAGCCACAGCAAAACCCACCAATCGGTCCCAAAAAGTCCGTTAGAGTAAATGCCATAAACACATTCCTCGTAAATCTTTAAACTCATTCCATGAAAAGCACAGACAAGTCTGCCTTATTGAATGATCCAAATTTTCTTTAAAACTTGCCATGTTTAGCGTATGAATGAGAAACATTGTCTCATAGCCCTTTCAGCAGACATTTTGAGTTTTCATAGTATGAAAAGGTGTTGCTAATAATAACATTAAGGACGGCTTTGTTCTATACAAGTGTCCTAGTAAGCCATGACTGGGTGGCAGTAGGCCAGCATTTTAAATGGAATTCATTTTAATAATTACACCTATGCTTTTTCTACTTTGACATGCAATTAGAAGTTAACACAGTGTATTCCACGACCGCTGCTGCTGCTGACTGTGTGAAGTAAGGATTGAGCAATGAATTCAACCAATGGTGAAAAACAAACTATTAGTTTAGCCTCCACATACAATAGTCTTACATTTCTCACCTGATAGTTACCACTCTTATTGTTTCAATTGCCTTTAACATGTTTATGTTGGTTTTATTGCTTCATCTGTTTTTGATGGGCTAAATGTGCTGCTTTTACTGTAAAGTGTTTTTTAGTACCATGTAAAGCGCTATATAAATACTTGTTATTATTATTATTATTATTACTATTATTAACTGGAAATTATATGAGAGTCCAGTACATTGTTGCACATTGCTCAGACCGCAACAGTCACTGCTGATAAAACTTCAATACATTGCATGCTTTCCAAATTCATCTACACTTATATTCACATGATTAAACAACAATAACATAACTGTGATATTAATCAAAGCTGGGCATGATGTTCACTGTGATATCTATTACCTGATTCAAGCAAGTTTAAGGTCGTCAAGATAACGTAATATAATATAACTGATGTACATACACATTAATGAAAGAAGTTATAGATTTCATTTTATTTAAAATGATCAATAATTGTAACCTTGTACAAACAATGGTATGGTTCTTATCACAAATACATGTATATCTTCAGCAGGGAGCACTGACCCTGTGGTCTGTCTGAAAAATGGCCGAATCAGAGGGCAATACGTTATGGTGAAAGGCACCGAGAGGAGGGTGAAGCAACACCTAGGAATCCCCTTTGCACGGCCCCCAGTGGGGCCCCTCCGCCTGGCTGCTCCTCAGGATGCAGAGCCCTGGGAGGGGGAGAGAGACGGCACACGTCAGCCTCCCATGTAAGACTTGGTGACTTAAAGTGGGGTTAACTGTTTATGTTTTATCATAGAATCTGTATTTGTATCATCATTCCTTTTGAATGATTACATATATATCTTATTATTATTATTATTATTATTTTTATTATTATTATATACAATCAACTTATATTTGATTGTAATACTATTTTATCATGTTTTTACCTTTTTATCTAATCTTAATTTTGTATACATGTAATACCTCGTTTGTTTTTGTCATGCCTTCATTTTAGCCAATTATTTCTTGCTTGCTTTTATTTTGAAGCACATTGAGTTTACGACTGTCGAATGAAGTGTGCTATATAAATAAACTTGACTTGCATCACTGAAGAGTACAGAACATACATAGAACATCCCCACATACTTGGCACACACTTCTTCTCTCTCTCTCTCTCTCTCTCTCTCAAGGTGTATCCAGGACCCAGAGATGGTTGTGAGTGTTGCTAGGACCATGTCAATGCAATTCAGCCCACCAGAGCTTTCAGAGGACTGTCTGTATCTGAACGTGTACTCTCCTGCTGAGGCAACAAAAGGGGACAAACTGCCAGTAGGTTAAACAAACCTAGATCGTATGTGATTGTATACAGGCGTGGACAAAGTAACAGAATTTCCTTACACTATAAATGCAATCCATTAAAACAATCCAGCATTAACATTATGAAGAGAGGGAGTAAATTGGGATGTTGCTGGACTGGTGGTCCATGTTATTTTGTCCACTCTCTGTCTCTCTGCTGAGTAAAGAGCTGCTCCCTGTAATGTCAACATGTGTTACTTACTCAAACAAAGAATCAACTGGTGTTTGATTTTTACCATTTAACCTTTGAGTTGTCTTCGGGTCAGAAATGACCTGCCACTGTGTTCAACAGAAGAGAAAAAACTCCCTGAATCAGTGTTCACAATCACAATTGTGATTGGTTTAAAGAAATGCAATCAAACCAGAGCACGTTTTTCTCCCATCCCAGAATGCTGTGTGGACTAGCCAGACCTTCCTCCGCAGTGCTGTGGAGGAAGGTCTGGCTAAGCAAGACTACACCTTAACTGACTCCTTTCAGTGCTTAAAAAGTCTCCCATTGCTTTCAGTGTAAATCTCCACTGACATTTCAATTCAATTTCAATTCAATTTTATTTATAGTATCAATTCATAACAAGAGTTATCTCAAGACACTTTACAGATAGAGTAGGTCTAGACCACACTTTAGAATTTACAAGGACCCAACAGTTCTAGTAGTTTCCTCCAGAGCAGCAACAGTGCCACAGTGGAGAGGAAAAACTTCCTTTTAGGCAGAAACCTCGGTCAGACCCAGGCTCTTGGTAGATATGCCAAGTCTCCCTTTAGTTTATTATATGCTTGATTATATGATAGATAAGTTCAGACAACTATGACATTTACAAGGGTTACATCTCTTTGTCTTTTACTGATACACCACCTGAAAGTTAGACCTTTTTCAGTACCTTGATTCCAAATGACACTTCACCTACTTTCAGTGCTTTTTGATTATTATAATCAAACTATAAGTATATTACAGTCTCATCTGTCCTTTCATATCTTATTCTCTCATTAACAGTTCAATTGCTTTAAACTCTTATTTTTTTAAGCGAGAATTTAAAATCTTTCATCCACTACACTTTAAAGGATAACTTGATCTTATTCTCCTATGTTTATGTGTCTAAGTAACTGATGGGAACAACAATCTTTAGAATTAGTTTGTTTAGCCCGCTTGGTAACTGCCAGTTACAGCAATTTCCAATTAGTTTTTTTTTTTTTTATAGGGGTTACTACCATAGTTTTTTTCAACCTGGGGCCCATGTTTGTGTCCGCTGACATCACCAATCTTGCTTAATACTGGACCAGTGTCAAAGGTTGTTTTTCCCATCTGACACTTAGACACAAAAACATTAAAATCATTTTTACCATTTTACATGTTGCTCCATTAAATTACTCTAGGGCCTCACATTTCAACCACTCACAGTGCTTTTACTACAACTAGCTACGATGCTATTAATCACATAGTTCTTAGTGTTTTATGGACACACCTTAAGGGACTCTAAGCAGTACCGTTTTGTAAACAAATATTCATCTCAGTTTTCAATTAGCCTATGCAATCTTACATCACAATGTAGGTGGCACACTACAAATGGTTGTATCTTATATTGTACCGTGTGTCAGGTGATGGTGTGGATCCATGGAGGAGGTCTGACAATGGGTGCAGCTTCTCAGTATGATGGCGCTCCATTAGCTGCTTATGAAAACATAGTGATGGTTGTTATTCAGTATCGCCTTGGCATTCTGGGGTTCCTGAGGTAAGGGATTGTGTTGCTCGTCACATTTCTGTCTAGTTTCAAGAAAGAAATTGAAAATATCTACAGTATTACATTGAGCAGTTTTTTGAAGCTTTTTTGTGAACAATTCTCTAAGAAACCTAAAAGATGTGTCTTGACTTTTCTTGTTTCAAAGCACTGGAGACGAGCATGCTCGGGGCAACTGGGGTTTCTTGGATCAGCTAGCAGCTCTGAAATGGGTGCAAGGAAACATTGAGGCCTTTGGCGGTGATCCGCAAACTGTCACAGTCGCTGGAGAGTCTGCAGGAGGCATCAGTGCATCCATACTGGTAAAGAAAACCAATCACTGGAAGAAAAGAAACACATTAGTTACATACATTTACGCATTTTTAACATGTTTAGGTGACCCAAATGTGTGAACCTCAGTGCTAGCTTATGAGTGCATTGTTAACTTATTATCATATTCATTGGTCAAGTCATTGCATATGTAATGTATCATTCTATATGAACAGACTCTGTCTCCACAAGCAAAAGGACTATTTCACAGGGCAATTTTTCAAAGTGGAGTAGCAACAATCGGGACCTACACTACAAACCATGCTTTGGAACATGCCAAGGTACTGTAATATGTAAACTGAGTAGAGTAGAATGAATTTAAAAACATATCAAACGCATGCTCATTGTTTTGAACATGTACTGTATTTGTACTGACAGAACTTAGAGGCATTAACTGGATTGCTTGGCTCTTTGGTGAATTAAGACATAGTACATGGACATATTATCACCTACCAAGATGAATCCCCCTTGGTGCCCTCATGTTCAAAATGAACTTTAAAAAAAAAACAAAGCTGCCCTTCTAGTTGAGAAAACAAGATGCTGTACACTAATGAGTGCCCTTAAAATGGAGAGCAGAAATTCTCTAGGGTGCCCTGCCAGTGGAGAAAACATGATAGTGTTCTCTAGGGTGTCCTGTCAGTGGCGAAAACATGATAGTGTTCTTTAGGGTGTCCTGCCAGTGGAGAAAACATGATAGTGTTCTCTAGGGTGCCCTGCCAGTGGAGAAAACATGATAGTGTTCTCTAGGGTGTCCTGTCAGTGGAGAAAACATGATGATGTTCTCTAGGGTGTCCTGTCAGTGGAGAAAACATGATAGTGTTCTCTAGGGTGTCCTGCCAGTGGAGAAAACATGATAGTGTTCTCTAGGGTGTCCTGCGGAGAAAAAGTGATGCATTGCCGTCATAACCTTCACATGTGTACCAGAGGAAAATAAATTAGAACTGTTTTAGCAGGATACCTTTACTTATGCCGTTGTGATTTTTATTAATCTATTCCTTATACCTAGATTGTTGCCAACCTTACTGGATGTGACTGCAGCAGCACAGAGGAACTGGTCCGGTGCATCAGGGGGAAAAGTGAAAATGAGTTAGTTGATGGAGCCAAAAAGGTACATGGTTTTGTGAAGATATGCAGGCAGATGTTATAGATGTATTTTTCTTTAGTTTCGTTGATTGTATGTTCTATTCTATCTTACATTCTATCTTGTATTTATAGTGTAGTTTAAGTTAAATTAGGAGGCCAAAATTAGCCAGAAAAGTGTTTATCTTTATGTCATATGGTGCTGGTGTGTTAAAAAACCACGGAGGGTAAAAAAACTAATAGAAACCCCACCCAACTGAATCATCATGTTGTCAACGTTCAGTTTAAATTCCAGATCAGAATTTCAAGTGTCATGGTCAACTTTTAGCCACAAGATGGCAGCCTGTGAACACACTTGGCTGGTAAACACATTAAAGGTTTGGTTACCTTCATCCACTTGGATGAAGAAGCATTGATGTTCAATAGCAGTAAGTTCTGTTTTGTGTTTAGATGAAAATTTACCTGGGAGCTGTGGTGGACGGCGAGTTTCTCACTGACACAGCACAGGAGCTTCTCAAGAGAAAAGAAATGTTGAAGATTCCAGTGCTGATGGGAATAACCAACAATGAGTTTGGATGGATCCTGCCTCAGGTCACACAGTTCTCAATTCTTTCACTCCATTATTTGGACAGAATATACTTTACCCAGCTTCTGTGACCGTTTTACTCCTTTTTAATTAAGTCCAAGGGTTTAACATGGGGGGGGGGTATCTCTGCTTTTGAGAAATATCAAAATTTTAACGTTGAACTCTTAATTTCTTCAATTTTTGTGATTTTCTTTGCAACAATTTGTGCCGGTTATGCATCAAGGTTATGATGCACATGTCTTTATGAAATTCATAGATATTAGGAATGGGATGCACTGGCCAGTTTTTATTTTTGGGGATTGGGTCTTTCAGACCAATTCTAAACAATCTGGAGAGAGTCCAATAGAAGCAATGAAGAATCTTGAACTGATTGAGTCGCACCCTCACATCGCATGACATTTCATTCTGTCCTTCTCAAATTTAACTAATTTGAAGCAATTTTTTATGTTGATCCCAGAGCTTCGCCCCTCGCGGCTGGGAACACGGTATGAACAGAACGTCTGTGCTGGCAGTGGTGAACATGTTCAATCCTACAGGGGTGAGCTCCATGGTAGCTGTTGTTCCTCGTTAATAATTTATACATAATTTATTGTATCTGTATAATTTACAGTTTATTTGTACATACATGTTACATATACTGTATTTATAGTATATATACATACCATATGTACACATATATCTAACATGTCTATATATCTAATATATATAGCTATAGATATACTCTATATATCTACTGTGGGGCTCGAAAGTTTGGGCACCCCATTATTTAAAAATTTGTATTAATGTGCTTAAAGAAGCCAAGAAAAGATGGAAAAATCTCCAAAAGGCATCAATTTACAGATTAGACATTCATATAATATGTCACAAAAAACGTTTGGGCACCCTGCAGAGTTAATACCTTGTAGCTTGGTAGAATGCTGCTCGTGTTGCATCTCTGCCGTCGGAGTTTTTTTTTTTTTTTTTAAACTGCCTGCTGCTCTAACCAGTTTTTTTGAATGACTGAAACTTTCTTGCTGTGTTTTATAAAAAAAATAAAAGGCAGTTGCGGTATAAATAAATAATATTACAAATTAAGATACACACACAAACACATTCCAACCCCCTCTCTCTCTCTCTCTCTCTCTCTCTCTCTCTCTCTCTCTCTATACACACACACACTACCGGTCAAAAGTTTGGGGTCACTTAAAAATTTCCATACCACTCCATTGTAGACAGAATAGCAGCTGATCTGAGTGGGGGGGCTGATCTTTAATGCAATATCTACATTACCCATTATCACCAACCATTCATCCAATCATCCAAAGGCACATTATGTTTACTAATCTGATATCATTTTAAAAAACTAACTAGAAAAAACACTGGCAAACCTATTTGCAGTTATGTCAGCACATAATGTAATCTGATTACTGCGCTGGTTAAAAAAACAATGCAACTGATCTCAGCTGGGATTCTGTCTATAATGGAGTGCAATGGGAATTTCTAAGTGACCCCAAACTTTGGACCGGTAGTGTATATATATATATATATATATATATATCTTACTCACTCACCTGGTCTTTCCAGATGATGATTGAGAACAATCCATGACACTGTCAGGTCTCAGCTTTCCAAAGGGGGGGGGTGCATCCTAGAAATTCTGCAGGGTTCCCAAACTTTTTTATGCACAAATTTGCACAAATGCACAAATTTTTACATGGGGTGCCCAAACTTTCAAGCCCCACTGTATATCACTACCTCTATATCTAATATATATAAATATATATATTTTTTTTTTTTACCATGACTTATTATTTTGCCCCTTTAAAATCTTACTATTAATTCAAACCAAGATGGTAGTATCAATAATAGTTTAATTTAAATTTAAAATCAACTTGACACATGCAAGTTTGTGAACACTAATTCATAAAAGTAATTCACATACAGAAAAACTGTCCAAAAAAATACAAAATATGAATTTCAGGAAAATGTTGGAATACATAAGGGATAAGGATAAGGATACTGCAAATAAACATTTCTTGAAAAAGTAAGAAAAAAGGAACTTTCTTCAGGAATAAAACACCCTGTACATGACATAAACTGATGCTATTAGCTAAAAGAGTCTTTCCAGACATGTTCTTCTAATACATGCCCAGGGGTCAGTTACCATTTTCATACTAATGTCCTATTCATAAGTATGATTTAAAATTAAGTATGTATTGGGTATTGTTCCTCCAACTGCATAGGATTTTGTGTACGCAAGAGATGCCTGAATATATAGTAGATCAGCAATATTATGTAATGTCAGTTTCTGTCGGCAACTTAAAAGAATGAGGTGCCTGCACTCCGATACGTTTATTGTGTTGCAACATTTCAACCGAACTGGGTCTTCCTCCGGCAAAAAGCTTACTGTGGGCTACACAGGCCTACTCAACGGCCCCAGAATACATTGCAGTCCTTGAGACTGTCGGAATGGCGGACTGCGAGTCACACAGTTTAAATAATTAACTGCTCAATTGACATATTATCATATTATAACATTGATAGGAAAGGTTGTCGGCAGTAAGATTTTTGCAAGCACCCTAAGTTTTAATGCTGCAACATTTTGACCAACAAGGTTGTCTTCTTCAGGCAAACACATTGATTGTAGTCATTACATCAGATATGAACAATGTTTACACTATTTGTAATTGAAGTAAAGGTCATGAATTCATCCTTCTTGTTGATGAGAAGTTGATGTAGAAAAACACCACTACCTCAGAGATACATCTAATGGTCCAACCTTCCTCCCTATTTCAGGCCTCCTTTGCAAACACCCTCATCGTTGACGAATACTTGAAAGACAATAAAACACCAGAAGAGATCAGAGACACGTTAACCGAAGTCATTGGAGACCTGCTGATGACGCTTCCTGTCGTCTCGGTGGCAGGATACCATTCAGGTCAGAAGGGGCACGGCACAGACAGAGCATCTCGACAGCTCTATTAATAAATGGAAACTAATGTTTGTGTCACACACAGAGGACTGATTGATTGAAGACCTGTGTAGAAAGACATTCTGTCAATGTTGATGCACTCTGCCTGTTCCAATTATAGATTACTTGATGCTCTTTTAATCTCATTTCAGCCAAAGGAATTAACAACTCAGAGTTCATACCATTGACTGTATATAATTGTGAACATAGCATCTGTGACGTCAGCCTTTGGTTTGGGGACTGCTGTTTTTGATGAGAGGTTGAAGATGTGGAGAATGAACCAGTGTAGTTCATGGTGGCAATGGCGCTGCGCTAACCTAAACACTAAAGAGGGGAAGTAGCCAATTTTCAACTCTTCTGAAGCGAGTCATCCGGAGGAGATTTACCAACTGTTAGACAGGGACCTCCAGGTAAAATCAGCAGACTTTAAGGTGCCGGCTAATGCAAACGTCAGCTAGCTAGCTTGATTGGCAGAACGCTGAACAAGACCTTTTTAGATGATGAAATGTTCCAATTAACACAGTGAGATGAGTCAAAGTTTAAGAAGAAAACAAGCTAATGGATGTTTAAATGCACACAGTCTCGTGAATAAACATTGCGGGCTTCTTTCAGCCACGCCCTGCTGTATTGGCAAATTTAAAATAAATGGGACCATAATTTACAAAATAAACATTGTGCTGTATTGAAGAAGAGATAAAACTA